>NC_057750.1:6385678-6387189 GCF_004010195.1 Chiloscyllium plagiosum | reverse complement strand
TGAGGCAGAGCCGCTGTCCAGAGACCTAGACTAGGCCTTAAACGTGTTTCGGGACTCCCTCGGGCCTGTTCTGCCTCCAGCTGATTGAAGCCTCAACTCCACTTCCAGATCTGACTCTCGTGACCTTGAACCCCTCGTTCGGAAACAGTCTGTCTATGTCAGCCTATAAAAATATTCAGGGGAGGGAATTCCAAAGACTGGAGAGAAAAATCTGACTCATCTCCATCTTAAAAGGGGAGGTTCCTTATTTGTCAATTGTGCCCCTTTGTTCTAGATTATGCCACAAGGGAATCATCCTCACAGCATCTATTTTCAAATCCCCTATGGGTCTTATATTTTCCAAAAAGACTTGTCTGAACTTCAAAGTCTACAGACGTGACCTATCTAACCTTTGACCCCTCACGTTAACCTGAGACCGCTCCCAGTATTGAGGCCGGCCCTTAGTACAAGGTCAACCGCTCCCCCCTCCTCTACTGAACAATTTCTCCACCACTGCATCTCATCTTCGGTTCCAGCGTCTGTCTTTCGCATAATTTGCCTCTCCAACTTCGGAGTTTATGCCTACTGTTCCCTTGGCAACGCAGAGGCGCTCCTTCAGATTAGGCCTCAGGAGATTTCCAACAGATTCTCTCAGGAACCCCCCCCCCCCCCACTCCCCCAACCAAAGCCAGAAAAACAGGCTTGGTTTCTCTCTCTCTTTATTCTCCAGCACCACCACCACCCCCCACCCCTCAACAGCCTCTCTTAGTCGTGATTCACAATTTTGTTCAATCAGAATCAGAATCCGAAAAAAAAAGGCTTTGAAAGCTCTCGAACACTCTAATCGGGAGGGTCGGAGTGGAAATATTTTTGCGTTCTTTCCCAGGGTCATCGCTGGCTGAGTCAGCGGTTATTGCCCCGTCCCTAATTGCCCCCTTGAGAAGGTGGGGGCGAGCTGTCTTCTTGAACTGCTGCAGTCCATGTGCTGTGGGTTGACCCACAATGCCCTGAGGGAGGGAATTCCCGTATTCTGACCCAGTGACACTGAAGGAACGGCGATGTATTTCCAAGTCAGGGTCGGGAGTGGAGGGGAACTTGCAGGGGGGGTGTTTCCATGTACGTGCTGCCCTTGTCCTTCTAGATGGAAGTGGCCGTGGGTTTGGAAGGTGCTGTCTGAGGATCTTTGGTGAATTTCTGCAATGTGTGTTGCAGATGGTACACACTGCTGCTCCCGAGCACAGAAAATTAACTGATCTGATAACCCCCAACTCCATGATCTCTCAGTACAGTGCAGCAGATCTGATGGGCTGAATGGCTTACAGTGTCATATTTAGTGTCGTACAGTCGTATAGTAGAGGGAGTGGATGTTGAAGGTGGATGTGGTGCTAATCAAGCAGGGGCTGCTTTGTCATGGATGGTTTAGAGCATCTTGAGTGTTGTTGGAGCTGCCCCCATCCAGGGCAAGTGGGGAGTATTCCATCCCACTCCTGACTTGTGCCTTGTAGATGGTGGGACAGGCTTTGGGGAGTCAG
>NC_057750.1:6380982-6385178 GCF_004010195.1 Chiloscyllium plagiosum | reverse complement strand
GCTGCTGACAGGCTCCCGGCCCAGAGTCTGACCAGCTCCCTCTGCTCCTGAGCAAACTAATCTCTCGTGTTTCACGCTGTGGAGTCAACCCAATTGGCACTGACGTTCACTGGGGCGATGTGGGCGTCGCTGGCTGGACATGGCATTTATCACCCCGTCCCTAATTGCCCCCTTGAGAAGGTGGGGGTGAGCTGCCTTCTTGAACCGCTGCAGTCCATGTGCTGTGGGTTGACCCACAATGTCCCTCGGAGGGAATTCCGGGACTTTGACCCAGCCACACTGAAGGAACGGCGATATATTTTCAAGTCAGGATGGTGAGTGGAGGGGAACTTGCAGGGGGTGGTGTTCCCATGTATCTGCTGCCCCTTGTCCTTCTAGATGGAAGTGGTCGTGGGTTTGGAAGGCGCTGTCTGAGAATCTTTGGTGAATTTCTGCAGTGCGTCTTGTAGATGGTACACACTGCTGCTACTGAGCGTCGGCGGGGGATGGAGTGGATGTGGTGCCAATCAAGCGGGGCCTGCTTTGTCCTGGATGGTGACGAGCTCCTTGAGTGTTATTGGAGCTGCCCCCATCCAGGGGCACGTGGGGAGTATTCCATCACACTCCTGACTTGTGCCTTGTAGGTGGTGGGACAGGCTTTGGGGCGTCAGGGGGTGAGTTACTCGCTGCAGTAATCCAAGCCTGTGATCTGCAGAGGTTTTGCATTTGTGTAGCACCTTTCAACACCTCCCTAAAGGCCAGTGAATTACTCCTTTTGAAGTGTGGTCAATGCTGGAGGGTAGGGACCAGGATTGACCAGTCCATGTATAGTAAGCTCCCACAGACCGTCATCAGATAGTGACCTGACCATTGGGTGTTAGTTGTGAGATTGGTTGTTTCCATCAATGTGTACCACGTGAGAAGCCGGTGCTGATTGGTCAAAGAGTCCACTTGTAACCAGAGTCCACCTGCCAAGCAAACAGCACCTACTTCTCTCGCGGTATACATTGATGTTCCCTTTGAGCTTTGGCACTCTTGCAATGCGGTCCTGATGCAGGCAATACAGGAAGCTCAAGACTGAGCAAAACCACAGAGGCTCCAAATCTGAATTCCGAATGGAAGGTTCTGGAAGCAGTCCACAGGCCGGGCAGCATCTGTGGAGAGCGAAGCGGGCCTCACGCGTCACCCCATTCAGGCTGGCGTGCTCAGGCAGTGGTGGCAGGGTGGCATCCCAATCATGGGTCGGGGGATAGGCAACAGCCTAGAGACTGTCCATTGAACCCCTAAGCACCCCACTCCCATCCGCCCAACCTGTCGAGGATTTTTTGTCATGCATTCCATCAGGACACATGCAAGAATATCAAATTTGAAAGGGAGCAACAATTTATAGTACACAAACACTGGGAAATTTCAGTTAGTGCACCCCCCGATATTACAATTTCACTGGACCTCATTTCACTTGGTCAAGGTGTAGACTTCCTGTATTGCCCACGTCAGGGCAGCATTGCAAGAATGCCAAAGCTTAAAGGGAACATCAGTTTATACCACACGAGAAGTGGATGCTGATTGGTTACAAGTGGGCTCTTTTACCAATCAGCACCCAGCCCTCTCACGGTATAAATTGGTGCTCCCTTTTAGCTTTGGCATTCTTGCAATGCTGTCCTGATGCAGCCAATATAGTAAGCTCCAACAGTCTACACTTTGACCTCACAGCGATGCTGAAGGAACCAGTAAAGTTGTAATATCGGGAAAGGGGGAGGGGCATCCACTTGGTGCACAGAAAGATCCCGCAAAACGCATTCTGTTGCTCATACCCAAAATAATGAGCAGCTCCTGCTGGAAGATCTCCTCCATTGCTGTTTGGAGTCTCGGCAGCAGCATCTTTTGTATCTGTTCGAGAGGGCATGGGGCGGGGCTGCCATCATTGAAGGGCTCCTCTGAAAGATGCCACCTACAACAGGGCAGGGCTGCCTTGGTGCCACGTTGGCCTGGATGGCTGTGAAGTCAAGGTGGGCGCTGTCTGAGCATCCCATATCAGGACAGTATTGCAAGAGTGCCAAAGCTGAAAGGGAGCAACAATTTATAATGTGCGAACACTGGGTGCAGATTGGTTGGCAGGTGGAGTCTGGTTACAAACGGACTCTTCTCCCAATCAGCACCCACTTCTCACACGATATAAATTATTGTTCCCTTTTGAGATTGGGCACTCTTGCAATGCTGTCCTGATGAGGGCTTATTCTCTGGATTGAGCCCACGGCCTTCTGACTCCTCGGCTCCCGTTGGCGACCAGTTTGGCCACCATTTCTGCCTGGCGGGGGTTGGCTGAAATGAATGGCACAATGATGAGGGAGATAGGGTTGACAGGCGAGGGTGGGGAGGAATGGGAGGGACACCTGACACTGTGTGCAAAGATGGGGTGTGGGAGGAGCATCAGTCCCAGCATGGATAGGTCGGGCTGAACGGCCAGTTTCGGTGCTGCAGACGCTCAGTGAGGCCCCTCGCATGTAGTTGGTCCATCCATCCCAACGACCAGCCATTTCTCCCCCATCCCCCCAACGACACCCTTTTCTCCCCATCTCCCCCCCACCCCCCTCACCCACCATCCCCCCCGCCCTGCTGGTTACCGTGGTTACTAATTTCCGATTGTCTCTTTTTCTCGTTGAGGGTCGCAGACGAACCTGAGAGAAACTGGAGATCTGAGGTCACAAGGTGAGGAGCGGGCGGTCACGTTAACCATGGGCGTGTACTCGGGGCATGTGTCAACGGTGACCACCGCGGAGCGGGGTGGAGGACGGAGAGGGTTACAGCAAGGCCAGAGGGAGAAGCAATGGTCACTTCACATCTCTCACCGAGTGCTGCTTGGTGGGACAGTGTAAAGGGAGCTTTACTCTGTATCTAACCCTGTGCTGTCCCTGTCCTGGGAGTGTTTGATGGGGGGACAGTGTAGAGGAAGCTTTACTCTATATCTAACCCCATGCTGTTCCTGTCCTGGGAGTGTTTGATGGGGACAGTGTAGAGGGAGCTTTACTCTGTATCTAACCCCGTGCTGTCCCTGTCCTGGAGTGTTTGATGGGGACAGTGTAGAGGGAGCTTTACTCCGTTTCTAACCCCATGCTGTCCCTGTCCTGCGAGTGTTTGATGAGGACAGTATAGAGGGAGGTTCACTCTGTTGAGGGAGCCTTACCCTTTATTCAAAAGGGTTGAGGGAGCCTTACCTTCAGTTCAGAAGAGTCAGACGGGCCTCTCTGTGTAAGCTGAGCTGTGGCCCAGATGAGCGTACAATGCTGCTGAAGGCAGTGTGACACGCAGCATCACCTGTGGCCGGTTCCCAGGTCGGGAAGACTTGGGGCGAATGGGTGAGTGGGTGGAGACAGTGGGTCAGACCGCTGCCCCTCGTCTCTCGGAGCGAGCTGTTGGCTGTATCCGGGCAGAGGTGCCCGTACACTCGGAGGGGAGGGGATGGGGGGGGGGGTGCGTAAAAGCCGGGCCCCCTCTCACAGCAGAGGGATGCAGTCGCGGGCATCGTGACCCAGGCGCTGACTGGCCGGAGGGCGTGGTGACCAAAGGAGCGAACTGATCGGCGCCTGTGTTTTCGTTTTTGTCCTTCCCTCTCGCTCAGTTGCAATGTATCTTGGAATCAGAAAGAAACCAAGCCCAGGTCGATCAGACTTACCTGGAATATAAAAATCACCAGTTCGCAGGACCCGCGGGAGATGATTAACCTGATCTGTAAGGTCCTGGCTAAGAATGGCTGTGTGTACCAGCAACACGAACCTTTCCTCTTAGCGTGTTCGCACGGCAGGGAGGCCAGTGAACACTTTGTCCAGTGGGAGATCGAGGTGTGTCGGCTGCCGAGTCTCTCCGTAAACGGCGTGCGCTTCAAGAGGACGTCGGGAACTTTCTTATCCTTTCGGAATATTGTGACCAAAATCACCAGTGAATTAAAGCTCTAGGACCCCAGAGAAGGGGCGACCATTCCCACCCTCCCCCCCCACAAAAACCCACTGGTGAGGGGGGAGATTCCAGGTTCCATCTCCGTCTGTAATGTTTACCCCCCCCAGCCCACCTACTACTTACCCCGGATTCCGTGACAGGATCATAGAAGAGGCAACCCCCCCCAAGAACCGTCGATCTATTCCAGATGTCACTGGCTTCCATTTCTGATATCCCCCGCCCCCACCTAACCACCACCATCAGGGGCAGGATGGCTGACCCGT
>NC_057750.1:6346314-6374864 GCF_004010195.1 Chiloscyllium plagiosum | reverse complement strand
TTGCCCTTTTATCATTGAATGGCTTTAGTGTTGCCTTTGGGGGGGGGGGGGGGGAGAGTAACTGCACAAAGGCTGATGTCCAGTCACCAAAACCCCTTTATTTACACACGATCAGTCCTTGTCTTTAGTGCTGCCTCACACAGAGTCAGGCAGCAGAGGGTCTCTGACCCTCCTGTTTCTATCTGTCAGCCAGGGCTCCCTGATGGGACCAGGTTCACAGCCCCAATCAGGGAACTCAGACTCTGTGAAGTCCAGCTACCTGACCCCATTCCAATCGCGACCAGTTTTCAGTGAGACAGAACTGGCTTCTTGTTCAGTATTCCAGTGGGGAGGATATTATTAAACTGGAGAGAATTCCGAAAAGATTTACCACAATGAACGGAGGGTTTGCGATATTAAAAAAAATGTCTGGGAATTTTGTTTTTTCCCTGGAACATCGGAGGCTGAGTGGTGACCTTATAGAGGTTTATAAAATAATGAAGGGCATGGAGAGGGTAAATAGACAAGGTATTTTCCCCCTTGGAGTCTAAAACTGGGTGGCATGTTTTTAAGTGGAGAAAGATTTTTAAAGGAGGCAATTTTGTTTTAACTCGGAGAGTGGTTCGTGTGTGTAATGACCTTCCGGAGGAAGTGGTGGATGCGGGGACGGTTACAATGTTTTTGGATAGTTTCATGAATAAGAATTGTTTGGAGGGATATGGGCCAAGCACAGGCAGGTGGGGCTAGTCTAGTTTGTGATTATGGCCGGTATGGACTGGTCGGGCCGAAGGGTCTGTGTCGGTGCAGTATGCAGTGAGCTTGTGTCCAGTTTGAATCGGCCTGTGGTGAATCAGACAATCACTGTGCTGGCGAGTTTACAAATCCAACCGGTCATTCCTGTGCTGTTCGGCCCATTGAGTCTGCACTAACCCTCCATGGAGCATCCCACCCCATCCCTGTAACCCCGCATTTCCCCATGGCTAACCCACACATCTCTGGACAATCTAGCATCGCCAATCCACCCTAACCTGGGCATCTTTGGACTGTGGGAGGGAACCGGAGCACCCGGAGGAAACCCACGCAGACACGGGGAGAACATGCAAACTCCACACAGTCAGTCGCCCGAGGCAGGAATTGAACCCGGGTCTCTGCCGCTGTGAGGCAGCAGTGCTAACCACTGAGCCACTGTGCTGCCCCAGTTCTCAATTCTATCTGGAGGGTGTCATTTCACTGTCAGCATGTGACTGACGTACTTGAGGTATCTTCAAGTAGCTCCTTTGTATACAGCTGTAGGGTCGCCTATAGACTCTATGGGGCTGCAAGATGGCTCAGTGGTTAGTGCTACTGCTTCATAGCGCTAGGGACCCAGGTTCAATTCCAGCCTCGGGTGACTGCGTGGAGTTTGCACATTCTCCCCGTGTCTGCGTGGGTTTCCTTCGGGTGCTCCAGTTTCCTCCCACGGTCCTAAGATGTGCAGGTCAGGGTGGATTGGCCGTGGGAAATCGTTTCGGGATGTGTAGGTTAGGTGCATTAGTCAGAGGGAAATGTTGTGTAATGGGTTTGGGTGGGATGCTCTTCGGAGGGTGGGTGTGGACTTGTTTCCTCCTGTCGGCATTCTATCATCCTAACCCAATGGACTAGAGCACTGCAATTCCAGAATAAGAGACACAAAACACATTCTGCCCGGATCGGCTGTAGAATGGAGAGCTAACCCTTAAATGTGCCATATCGCTGGAGAGTTGCAGGTCACTGAAGTCATTGAGTGCAGGCAAAACCCCCAGAAAGATATGTTTCCAAATCTCGGATTCTCTCCACCTGTCCATAGATTCTGTACAGTGTGGAAACAGGCCCTTCAGCTCAACGAGTCCACACCGACCCTCCGAAGAGTAACCCACCCAGAGCCATTCCCTTACCATATATTTATCCCTGACTAATGCACCTAACACTATGGGGTAATTTCCCATGGCCAATCCATCCTAACCTGCACACCTTTGGACTGTGGGAGGAAACCGGAGCACCCGGAGGAAACTCACGCAGGCAGTCACCCAAGGCAGGAATCGAACCCGGTTTCCTGGTGCTGTGAGCCAACAGTGTTAGCCACTGTGCCGCCCATCTTGAGGTGGATGAGAGGGAGGGGAGACCAACTCAGTGTCAGGCTGAAAGAGCGGGATGCAGGACCTGGCAAAGACTAGAGGTAAATCCACAGGATTAATCGGTTCACAGGATGGTAGCAGTGAGAAAATACTGGAAAGCAGAGGATACGGTTAGAGTTCAAGGAGAGTTTTCAAGGGATCTCACCGCCCCATGCCAACGATTGTGCGATTGTACAATCAGAATCTGGCACCAACAAGGAGCACTCGGCCCTTCTAGTCTGCTACCCCATTCATTAAGATGGCAGCTGATCTGATTTGAACCTCAGCTTTACATTGCTGCACACCCCCTCCTGATACTCCTTCACCCCCTCGGTCATCGGGAATCGATCTCCCTCTGCCTTAAACACATTTAAAGATTCTGCACGTTTATGTTTTCACCTGCAGCTCCCATCACTCCCTAAAAATCAAAAGTAATACCTTTACATTTCTGATTGGGTTTTGGGTTCCCCTGACGCTGCCCCTTGAGGAAGGGAATTCCAAAGACTCAACCCTTAGAAATAAAACGTTCCCTCATGTCTGTTTTAAATGGGCGCCCCTTATTTTTAAACAGCGGGCCCTTGTTGTAGATTGTCCCACAAGAGAAACCATCCTTTCTACACCCACCCGGTCAGGTTCCCCCCTCAGGATCTTCAATGTTTCGATTCAGTCCCCTCCACCTCTTCCAAACTCCAGGGGTCAGCTGTGATGGTTTCTTCTATGTGGCACGGTGGCACAGTGGTTAGCACTGCTGCCTCACAGCGCCAGAGATCCGGGTTCAATTCCCTCCTCCGGCAACTGTCTGTGTGGAGTTTGCACATTCTCCCTGTGTCTGCGTGGGTTTCCTCCGGGTGCTCCGGTTTCCTCCCACAGTCCAAAAATGTGCAGGTCAGGTGAATTGGCCATGCTAAATTGCCCGTAGTGTTAGGTGAACAGGTAAATGTAGGGGAATGGGAATGGGTATGGGTGGGTTGCTCTTCAGAGGGTCTGTGTGGACTTGTTAGGCCAAAGGGCCTGTTTCCACACTGTAAGGAATCTAATCTTCCAATAGGTCTCCGCGTCTCTGGGAGAGTTCACCACAGCCTCATGCTGATTAATGTGTAAACTCCTCCAGAGCTGTGGAAATGCCAGCCTGGGATGTGCAACCATCTGTCTCCCCTGAATGATATCCAGACTCTAGTTTGAAAACTGCCACTCTCTTCCAGCTTTACTTGCCAGTACCCACCCATCACATCAATTGGCGTAAATATCTTTGTCGTGGCAAGAGCTCAACACCATCCAGGACAAAGCAGCCCCCGCTTGATTGGCACCACATCCACCCCCCCGACGCTCAGTAGCAGCAGTGAGCACCATTTACAAGACGCACTGCAGCAACTCACCAAAGATCTTCAGACAGCACCTTCCAAACCCACAGCCGCTTCCAACTGGAAGGACAAGAGCAGCAGATACATTGGAAAACCACCCCCTTGCAAGCTCCCCTCCACTCACCATCCTGACTCGGAAATATATCGCTGTTCCTTCACTGTCGCTGGGTCAAAATCCTGGAATTCCCTCCCTAAGGGCATTGTGGGTCTACAGGCTGCAGCGGTTCACCCCCACTTTCTCAAGTGGCAACTAGGGACGGGGCAATAAATGCTGGGCCCAGCCAGAGACACCCACACTCCATGAGTGAATTTTAAAAAAAAAAGAGTTGTGACAAAATATCTTCCGTGGTTGCATGGGGCAGTGAGATTTCTTCAGAACATTGAGACCCTTGGGATCTCTATATACTCCATCCTGTGTGTTGTTTTCCCTGTTGCTATGTTACTGATCCAGTCCGTGAGCATTGCCACTTGGCTGATTAATTTCCACCCCTTTGCCAGCTCCTCTATCTCAATCTTTCGTGAGAGCTGCTGGAATTTTCTTCCGCAGATACTGAGTTGGCCCCCACTCTCTCATCCACCTCAACGTGGTACTCACCAGGAAGAGTCCAAAACTTGCAAACACATCTTTGTGTTCTGCAGGGATTTGTTTGCTGGGGACCTGCGAAAGGTCTGGCGTGTTTAGGAGGTATCTGTCCTTGCTCCAGTGGAGCTCAGTGGATTTTGTTTCATATTTAGAGTCGTAGAGATGTACAGACTCTTCAGCCCAACTCGTCCATGCCAACCAGACACCCCAACAGGGCAGCATGGTGGCTCCGTGGTTAGCACAACTGCCTCACAGCGCCAAGGACCCGGGTTTGATCCCACTCTCGGATGACTGTCTGTGTGGAGTTTGCATGTTCTCCATGTGTCTGTGTGGGATTCCTCCGGGTGCTCCGGTTTCCTCCCTCCTCCAAAGATGAGCAGGTTTGGTGAATTGGCCGTGTTAAATTGCGCAATAGTGTTAAGTGCATTGGGTCTGGGTGGGTTACTCTTTGGAGGGTCAGTGTGGACCTGTTGGGCCAAAGGGCCTGTTTCCATACTGTAGGGAATCTAATCGATCTAGTCCCACCTGTCAGCACCTGGGATTCCTCCGGGTGCTCCGGTTTCCTCCCACAGTCCAAAGATGAGCAGGTTTGGTGAATTGGCCGTGCTAAATTGCGCAATAGTGTTAGGTGCATTGGGTCTGGGTGGGTTACTCTTTGGAGGGTCAGTATGGACTTGTTGGGCCAAAGGGCCTGTTTCCATACTGTAGGGAATCTAATCGATCTAGTCCCACCTGTCAGCACCTGGGCCCATAAAATCATGAGGGGCATGGATAGGGTGAATAAACAAGGTCTTTTCTCTGGGGTGGGGGAGTCCAGAACTAGAGGGCATAGGTTTAAGGTGAGAGGGGAAAGATTTAAAAAGGACCTAAGGGGCAACATTATCACGCAGAGGGCGGTACGTGTATGGAATGAGCTGCCAAAGGAAGTGGTGGAGGCACTGGTGGTATCTGTCCTTGCTCTAGCAGAGCTCAGTGGACTTTGTTTCATATTTAGAGTCATAGAGATGTAGACCCTTCAGTCCAACCCGTCCATGCCGACCAGATATTCCAACCCAATCTAGTCCCATTTGCCAGCCCTTGGCCCATATCCCTCCAAACCCTTCCTATTCATATACCCATCCAGATGCCTCTTAAATGTTGTAATTGTACCTCCCCCATCCCAAGGAAAAGATCTTGTCTATTTACCCTATCCATGCCCCTCATGATTTTATAAACCGCTATAAGATCACCCCTCAGCCTACAACACTCTTCTGATCTATGTGATAATGCCAAATTGCCCGGTGCTGCATTTTGGGAAAGCAAATCAGAACAGGATTTATGAACTTAATGGTAAGGTCCTAGGTCTTTTCCCTGGGGTGGGGGAGACCAGAACTAGAGGGCATAGGTTTAGGGTGAGAGGGAAAGATATAAAAGAGACATAGGGGCATTTTTTCACACAGAGGGTGGTGCATGTATGGAATGAGCTACCACAGGAAGTGGTGGAGGCTGGTAAAATTACAGCATTTAATAGGCATCTGGATGGGTATATGAATAGGAAGGGTTTAGAGGGATATGGGCCAGTGGCTGGCAAATGGGACTAGATTGGGTTGGGATATCTGAGTGGCATGGATGAGTTGAACCAAAGGATCTGTTTCCGTGCTGTACATCTCTATGACTCTATGCTGTGCCCTACTGAGTGATACATCCCTTGGTAGTTGTTGTTATGCTTAGTACATGTGTGAACAGTGATTTGGCTTCTTTCAGTTAGAGCACAGCTTTCCTGATATGCTACCTTTTTCCTTTGTGTTACGTCCTCCACAATATTCACATCATGTCTAGGACCTTGATTCTGTCGTTGTCTTTCTGCAAATATTTCTTCCCTTTCCCCAGTCTGTAATTGTCATTGAGCCTGGAATGTGTCCCAGTGTAATTTGAAGTCCCATAAATGTGCTGTGGTTGGTAGAGGGTAATTTCAGAGCCTCTGCATGCATTAGTAGCTTTTTTTGAGAGTAACATTCTCCTCTCTGAGCAGATATGCTCTCACAACAGGATCTTTGACACCCAAGACAATCCTGTCTTGATGAACTTCATCTTTTAGTTGGTTCAAACTCTCAAGATTAAGCTGGATGTGTCAGTATTGTAACTGATTCCTCTATTTCCCATCAGTTCTGATGTTGAACACATACCATTCCTAAATGACATTAACACGCGAGTCAAAGTGTGCTGTAAAGTCTTCATTGAGATCAATACAACCTGCAGCAGTCTCTCCCCAGCTCTGATTGGGATGCCCTGCCTATTTGTGCAGGATTTTTAATTAATACTGTAGCTATTTCAGAGTTTTCACACTGGGAGCAAAGCCACTTCTGTTGCTGTCTCGCATCTCCTTTCATTTCCACCTCATCAGAGTGTGAACAAAATGCAGAGCCATTCTGACTCACCCCAGCATTCAAAATTGCTGACTTTCCTCTTCATTACTTCCTTGCTGCTGCTTTCAGTGGTAATCTTAAAGCTCTGCAAACCATTGCCCCCCCCCCCCCCCCCCACCACCATCATCAAATGTTTGCATCTGTATATCCCTGAAAGTATGGTTCAAACCTGACTACCACAGACTGCACCTGCACTGCCAACAGAGAGAGGGTTCACATGATCATGGCACACTGTGTCATACAGAGAAGGTACTCCTGCAGTTCTCCAATCAGTATGTGTCTGTTTGTCTCGCTGTGTCTGTCTTTCACCCCCTCCCCCCACATCCCCATCCATCTATCTTTTTTGTGTCTTTATCACTCTCTATCTGTCTCCCTCAGACATCTGTCTCTCTCACTGTCTATCTGTCTCTTTCACTGACATCTCTCTTGCTGTCTGTGTCTATCTATCTCTCTCTTTCGCTGTCTGTCTCTCGCTGTCTCTCACTCTCTCGCTGTCTCTCACTCTCTCGCTGTCTCTCTCGCTGTCTGTCATTCTCTCTCTCTCTCTCTCACACTCTCTGTCCCTTTCTTGTCTTCCCTTCACGCTGTAAATTAATCTCCGACAATCAGTGGACGATGAGAGTGTGTGCCTCGGTGAGGAGGTGTGGGGTTTGGGTTTGGGTGGGGACAGCTGGTGGTGTTTGTCATTGACGATTCCTCACACCCAGAGAAGGTCCTGAGCTGGGACGGTGAGCGCTGGGGACGGAGGTCACCCTCTGGACAGAATCTCCGCGAGAAATGGACACAAAACAACATTCCCCTTCCTAACGTTGTTCGGGAAAAGGGTCATCTTCCCACGCTTATCCACCTCCTGTAGGGAATCTCGACACAGTAACAGAGCCACAGTCAAATCTCTGAGTGACAACAATATGCAACGGAGATGGGACCAGATACCTGACCGCAATCCGAGCTCTCAAAATTCCCAAGACGTGGAAGTCAATTCACCTTTGATTTGGTCAAACCTTTTCCAGTGACTAATGGGTTTGACTGGTGCCTGGTCTCCTGAGGGTTAACGCTGACCAAAGGGAAAACTCGGCTTCCAACTGTATCCTGCTGAATCTCCCCCCGGGAAAAGGCGATGGCCAGGATCAGATACTGTCCCTCCCTTGGGGCTACTGAGGCTTTTGTGGGTGACGGGATCTTCCTATGCGCTGCCTCTCCCCTTCGTAAAAGGATGGGCAGAGGGGATCGCTGGGTAGGTCGATGCTGCTATCGGGACCCACTGCGGTTTCATCCTGACTGGGGTCAACAGCTGCCCAGGAGTCAACATCACCAGAACACAGGGAGCTTTACTCTGTGTCTAACCCCGTGCTGTCCCTGTACTGGGAGTGTTTGATGGGGACAGTGTAGAGGGAGCTTTACTCTGTATCTAACCCCGTGCTGTCCCTGTCCTGACAGTGTTTGATGGGGGCAGTGTAGAGGGAGCTTTACTCTGTATCTAACCCTGTGCTGTCCCTGTCCTGGGGGTGTTTGATGGGGACAGTGTAGAGGGAGCTTTACTTTGTGTCTAACCCCGTGCTGTCCCTGTCCTGGGGGTGTTTGATGGGGAACAACGTAGAGGGAGCTTTACTCTGTATCTAACCCCGTGCTGTCCCTGTCCTGGGGGTGTTTGATAGGGACGGTGTAGAGGGAGCTTTACTCTGTATCTAACCCCGTGCTGTCCCTGTCCTGGGAGTGTTTGATGGGGACGGTGTAGAGGGAGCTTTACTCTGTATCTAACCCCGTGCTGTCCCTGTCCTGGGGGTGTTTGATAGGGACGGTGTAGAGGGAGCTTTACTCTGTATCTAACCCCGTGCTGTCCCTGTCCTGGGAGTGTTTGATGGGGGGACTGTGTAGAGGGAGCTTTACTCTGTATCTAACCCCGTGCTGTTCCTGTCCTGGGAGTGTTTGATGGGGACAGTGTAGAGGGAGCTTTACTCTGTATCTAACCCTGTGCTGTCCCTGTCCTGGGAGTGTTTGATGGGAACAGTGTAGGGGGAGCTTTACTCTGTATCTAACCCCGTGCTGTCCCTGTCGTGGGGGTGTTTGATGGGGACAGTGTAGAGGGAGCTTTACTCTGTATCTAACTCCGTGCTGTCCCTGTCCTGGGGGTGTTTGATGACATTGGTCCCTTGTAGTTGATGCTGTCCCTTCATTGCCAACACATCCAGCCTTAATGAGTGCGAGGGAAGAGGTTGACAGTTCTCACAATGGTCTCTCACTTGGTAACATGGCCCCGCCCTGTCATAGGCTACACCAGCCTCTCTCTGTCAGGAAGCTAAGGCCCTCCGTTATAATGTGGCTCAGTCAGTGTCACTGCCATCTTGGTAAGGTCTTCCCAGAGAGCGGGATTGTGTGATAGTCTGTTCATGAGTCTACCTCAGTATTGAGTCATGTGTTCCGAGTTGTATCTCACTGATGGGCGTGTGTTCACGAGTGGACCTCACTGATGGGCGTGTGTTCACGAGTGGACCTCACTGATGGGCGTGTGTTCACGAGCAGGTCTCACTGATGGGCGTGTGTGTTCACAAGTGGACCTCACTGGGTGTGTGTTCACGAGTGGATCTCACTGGGTGTGTGTGTTCACGAGTGGACTTCACTGATGGGCGCGAGTGTTCACGAGTGGACCTCACTGCTGGGCGTGTGTTCACAAGGAGGCCTCATTTTTGGGCCTGTGTTCACAAGGAGACCTCACTGATGGGCATGTTATGGGTTAGTCAGCTGTGTTGGACAGAAGCTGGTGTGAAGTGCTGTCCCCCTGGAAGCTCAGTATGAGGCCACCTGAGTGTATCTGAGTTCTGTTTCAGAATTGCTTCGGCCTGAGTTCTGGTTGTGATCTCTGATGCACGAACTCCGCCTCGACCCCTCCACCCCCCGAATGCAGGAAACTGGGTTCATCTCTATCCTTCCGTGTTCAGTCGCCCTGTTAGCCTGAACCGCAATCCGTAACAATCTGCGATGTATCACCTTCTCCTGGATCTCCCAACCATTCCCACCTCGCCCGAGGGTTTCTGAGGCTGTTGGGTGTTGGCTCCATTGCTCAGCGTGTCATCAAGGGCCCAGTATCCATGGCGACGGAGCCCGGTTTGCTTCTGTCCAACTCACGTCACTCTCCAACAGAAAGGAATCGCGGATGGTGAGATTAACCTGGGACCTTTCCAGGCCTGGGGTCAAGGAGCAAGGGTTACCTTTTTTTAAACTGTAACTGTGACCTCTGACCTTTGGTAGCCATACTGACTGGTGAGGGGGGGGGGACGAGATTAAGTGTTACCCCCATCCTTCCCCCTCTACCTCTTCCCCCTCCCGCCAAAAACAGCAACGCTACCCATGCTGAGACTGGACTATTGAACTTGGAAGGGCATCGCAGCAGGCAGCTGAGTGAAGGGGCGGTCCAAGCGAAGCGGGCAAGGGTAGTTGGGGTCCAGGTTTTCCCTCACTTTATCATACACGCAATCCCCAGCAAAGCCTCGACCAGCCCTCCTGTTCCACTCCCCACCCAACCCCAGTACCTGAGACTTAGCTCCGTACTGGTCGGGTGTTCTGAATCCCGGGATGGCAAGACCGATGCAAAAAGAGAGAGTGGATTGGCCACATCCTTCACTGAGCGTTGGGAGCAGGGTGTTTGAGACGCATCGTGAAAGGGCACCTGAGGAGACCATTCTGAGTCCTGGGATAGCAGGACTGCTGTTTGGAGACAGAGAGAGACTGAGTCGGCTAGGACTCTCCTCACTGGGAGTTAGAAGAATGGGAGGGGGAGGGGAGCCTCCCAGAAACTGATAAAATCCGAACAGGGATTGGACAGGGTAAAAGGGCGTTCCCGATGACTGGGGAGTCCAGAACCGGGGGGGGGGGGGGGGGGGGTTGACGGTTTGAGGATACGGGATAGGACTGAGATGAGGAAGAACATCTTCACCCTGAGAGTGGAGGTGCCTGTGAGGCCACGACGTTGATATAGTTCTCAGGGCTAAAGAGAATGGGGCGAGACGCAGGAACAGGGAACTGAATTGGACAGTCGTATAGAACGACGGGGCAGGGCCGAATGGCCCACTCCCGGCTCCTGGCTGACCGCGGTGAGGGAAAGGCTCCATCCTAAACCAGCTCACTATGGCACAGCATCCTCTCGGTGACGCCGGGTGCATCTGAGTGACCGAATCTGGTGCAAGGTCATTCCTGGAGGTCTCATCGCCTGATGTCCATCCTTACCCAGACGCCCGACTCCTGGCGTTTTGTTTGGCGAGTGACTCCGCCTTCCTGCCCTAACCCTCTGCCCCCACCCCCTCCAGTCAGTGTTTCTTATCCACTTCCCACAGCGTCCTGGAAACTTTAATCTCAAATTGCCTGAGGCTTCTGGACAATCCTGGTTGGGTTTGGCGAACCCGTTACAGACGCTGACCTGCCCTTTACCTTTCCGCCTCACAGTCACTGTCTTCAATGCATCAGATTGGGAGCCCAGCCTCCCCTTCCTCCCCTACACTCACCCCCTTCCTCGCCCTCGAGAACGAGAATCAGGTATTGCTCGGACATTATCCCCATCCCCCACCTTGTTCCTGGGTCGTGACCCTGACTGGGAATCCGATTTGGACGGTGATGCTGAACTGTATAAATAACTCCTGTACAAAACACGCCACACGGTAAAAACCCCCCTTGCTTGTAACTATTATTCTGTAGAAAACACTGGTTGACTTCCCAGAGTTTTTAAAAAAGTGTTAAGTTATTAGATCTCCAAGGCTCTAGATATGAACATGGGTTGTATGTATATAAATGAGTACTTGAAGTTAACTCTGTGTGTGCGTGTTTTGTTAAATTCTCTGATGTGGAGGAGCTGGGCTGTGCAAAGTTAAGACTCACACAACGCCAGGTTATAGTCCAACAGGTTTAATTGGAAGCACTAGCTTTCGGAGCGCAGCTATCTAATGAAGGAGCAGTGTTCCGAAAGCTAGTGCTTCCAAATAAATCTGTTGGACTATAACCTGGCGTTGTGTGATTTTTAACTTTGTTAAGCTCTGGTTGTTGGGGGAAGGCAGAGACATCCAGCACGGATTCTGATCCAACACTAAGCTCCTCTGTCAATCTTCATGACCGTCACACTCCCCTCTCACCTCCAAGACCACCCCCTGACTTTGAGCGTGGCCAATGTCAATTATAGAGAAGCAATTCCACGTGGAGAGTTCCTGCCACTGACCCAGCTCCTGGGAGAAAGTGACCACTACGGATGTTGGCGATTGGAGCCGAGAGGAGTGTGGTCCTGGGAAAGCACAGCCGGTCAGGCAGCATCCGAGGAGCAGGAGAATCGACGTTTCAGGATGAAGGGCTTATGTTCGAAACGTTGACTCTCCTGCTCCTCGGATGCTGCCTGATTCACTGTGCTTTTCCAGCACCACGCTCTTCAACTCTGACCCAGCTCCCAGAGTGAGCTGAACCCCTTGACCCTCTTGTTTATTTTCTGATAGTCCTTTTCTCAAAGTAAAAGAGAAATCAGTAACACACAGGCTGTAACCAGCCAGTGAAACAACAGTTCCCTGATGAGAGCTGAATTACACCTGGAACACATTGACTGTGTAAATCAGGCAGTTTAGAAATCTGTCCTCAATTGAAAAGGAATCCCAGTTAACAAACCAACTATATAATTCAGCCAGTTCAGGAATCAAGTTCCCCACATAAAAAAGAAACCAACAGCATCAGTCCACACTGGATGTGGGCAGCCGGGTCAGAGTCAATGACACACAGGGAGAGTCCCTGACACTGACCCAGCTCCCTCAGAGCCAGAACTCAGAGTGAGCAGAATCTCTGACACCCCCTTTTATCTTGTTCTGTTTAATTTTTCTTGGATCACACAGCACTGCCCTCTGAGAAGGGCCCTGCTTGTCACTGGCCACGCGGGTGTTTCCTCTCTTCCTGGTGGTGGAATATAAATAAAGATTTACACCCTTGTTGTTCTTCACTGTGTCCGACACCTGCACACACACGACATGGGGGCTGGGGAAAAATAAACACTACCCCTGTCAGGTGGTAGTGTGGGGAAAAAATGGAAAAAGACACTGTCTAACTGCGGTAGTGCTTATTTTTCCCCAGCCCCCATGGTGTGTGTGTGCAGGTGTGAGACACAGTGAGAGACACAAGGTGCACGAATCTTTATTCAAATTACACTCCTGTTTCTTTTTCTTTCTTTTTTTTTTCTTTTACTGCCCTTCACATCAAAGGGCAGTGCTGTGTGATCAAAACAGTGAAGGGGGAGATCTCCTGTTTATCTTTTTTACAAAAGTGCAGACAATACAGACCCAGCAAGCCCCCGCCCCTCCCACCTTCCGACCACTCTAAGGCAGCCCGCCCCTACCCACCTAATGTCCCATTTATTTTCTTTCAGTGACAAACACTGCCCTTTCTCCTGGTTTTTTATTTTATCTTTTACACTACCACCTAAGTGCGGTAGTGCTTATTTTATCCCCAGCACCCATGGTGTGTGTGCGCAGGTGTGAGACACAGTGAGAGACACAAGGTGCACGAATCTTTATTCAAATTACACTCCTGTTTCTTATCTGTCAGCCAGGGCGCCCTGATTGGACCAGGTTAACAGCCCCGATCAGGGAACTCATATTCTCTGAGGTTCTGCCTGGCTCTGCTCCGATCCAACAACACGTTTTGGTTTTATTGGGCTATTTGTTTCCTGGGGATGTGGGCATCATCACCAATTCCAGCCTTTGTTGCCTCTCTCTCGTTGCCCCCCTCGAACTGAGTGTCTCACTCGGCCGTTTCAGAGGGCATTGAAGAGTCACCCATATCGATGTGGGTCTGGAGTCACGTGTAGGGCCAGAGCGGGTAAGGACGGCCGATTTCAAGGTCTTTCAATGTTTTTGTCGCTGGATTATTAAATCCAGAAATCGATGTTCTGAGGAGCTGAGTTCAAATCCCACCACGGGAGATGGTGGAATTTGGATTAAATAAAGTAATCTGGAATTAAGAGTCTAAACTATTGTCAGGAAAAGCCCATCTGATTCTCTAATGTCCTTTAGGGAAGGAAACTGCCATCCTTACCTGGTCTGGGCCTACACCTAACTCTAGACCTACAACACTGGGGTTGACTCTTAACTATCCTCTGGGGCAATTAGGGATGGGCAATAAATGCTGATCCAGCCAGTGACACCCACATTCCATGAACGTATAAAAAAGATTTTCCTCCCGTAAAGGATATTAGCGAAGCAGATGGCTTTTGTGGTAATCATTGTTGGAACAGTTTTGGGCCCCTTAACTAAGGACAGATGAGATTAGATTCCCTAAGGTATGGAAACAGGCCCTTCAGCCCACACTGACCCTCTGAAGAATAACCCACCCAGACCCATTCCCCTATATTTACCCCTGACTAATGCACCTAACACTATGGGCAAATTAGCACAGCCAATTCACCTGACCTGCACATCTTTGGACTGTGGGAGGAAACCGGAGCACCCGGAGGAAACCCACGCAGACATGGGGAGAGAACATGCAAACTCCACACAGTCACCCGAGGTGGGAATTGAACCCACGTCCCTGGCACTGTGATGCAGCAGTGTTAACCACTGAGCCACTGTGCCACCCCGAATAGAGAGGCATCAGAGACAGTCCAGAGAAGGTTCACTCAGCTGAACCTGGAGATGCAGGGACTATCTTGGAAGGAGAGGTTGAGTCTATTGGGCCTGTACTTGTTGGAGTTTAGGAGAATGAGATGTACTTAATGAAATGTCTAAGATTCTGAGGGGGCTTGACAGGGGGAGATGTGGAGAGGGTGTTTCCCCTTGTGTGGGAGAGTCTAGGCCCAGAGGGACACCATCTCAGAGTAAGGGGTCACCCATTGAAGACAGAGACGGGGAGGAATATCTTCTCCCCGAGAGGAGTCAATCTTTGCAAGTCTTTAAGGCTGCTGAAGCTGGGACATTAAGAATGTTCAAGGCTGGGTGAGAGTTTTAATGAGGAAGGGAACCGAGGGTTACGTGGGAAAAGGCAGGAAAATGGAGTTGAGGATTACCATGATCTCATTGAATGGCTGAACAGACTTGATGGGCCGAATGGTCTACTTCTGCTCCTCCGGCCTACTTTGGCAGCTCAGTGGTGAGCACTGCTGCCTCACAGCAACAGGGACCTGGATTCGATTCCACCCTCGGGCGACTGTCTGTGTGGAGTTTACACGTTCTCCCCGTGTCTGTGTGGGTTTCCTCCCACAGTCCAAAGACATGCAGGTCAGGGTGGATTAGCCGTGGGAAATTGTCCCCATAGTGTTCAGGAATGTGCAGGTTGGGTGCATTAGTCAGGGGTGAGTGTAGAGTAATTAGGTAAGGGGACTGGGTCAGTGTGGACTTGTTGGGCCGAAGGGCCTGTTTCCATGCAGTAGGGATTCTCCCTCTCCAGATCCACGGTTGCCAACGGCTAGTGGATTGTTTTTTAAGACCCTGAAAATAGCTCAGAAGCTGGCTGCTGCTGTGACCAGCTTCAGGATGTCGGTTTATTCGTGTGAGACCCACTGGGCTCTGCCCTGGTGGGGAATTGGGAGTTCCTGTTTCTCTGTGTTAAGCCAGGCCTTTGGGTGATTACCACCTAACCTCACCCTTGGGGGGGTTGTGCTCACACCGCTGTTCATTACCCGAAGATCGAAATGGACAGACAGTCAGGAAACACGCTCTCTTTCCAAACGTTAAAAATCAGGGGGAAGGGCGCCACTATGAGTGTTGAGGACTGGTGTCTGGTAAAGAGACAGTTTTCAAATCTCGAAAAATGGTGAGAATTCTGGTCTCAAATAACAGCTGTCATGGAGATGTACAGCACAGAAACAGACCCTTTGGTCCAACTCGTCCATACCGACCAGACATCCCAACCCAATCTGGTCCCATTTGCCAGCATTTGGACCATATCCCTACAAAACCTTCCTATCCATGTACCCATCCAGATGCCTCTTAAATGTTGTAATTGGATAGATGTGTAACTGTACCTGCATCCATCACTTCCTCTGGAAGTTCATCTCTAACTCATGCCAATTCTCACTTACCCAGCATCCCCCATACTCACTGACCTTTGCACTCCCCAGTTGTCCTGACCCCGTAAGTTCTCGTACCTATTTTGTGAATTCCCTAATCTCCATCAGACAGGGTTGAGAAAAGATTCACCAGGATGTTGCTGGAAATGGAGGGTGCAACTTATAAGGAGGGGGCTGTTTTCCCTGGAGCGCGGAGGCTGAGGGGTGACCTGATAGAGGTTTATAAAATCATAGGGGTGTGGATGGGGTCCCTTTTCCGTAGAGTGAGGGTTTCAAGACTAGGGGACATAGTTTTCAGATGCGAGGAGAAAGACGTAAAAGGGACATGAGGGGCAACGTTTTCACACAGAAAGTGGAGTGAGCGTCCGGATGAAACTAGTCCCATCTGCCTGCCCTTAGCCCATACCCCTCCAAACATTTCCTATTCATGGACTTATCTAAATGTCTTTTAAGTGTTGTAACTGTCTCCACATTCACCACTCCGTCTAGACGTTCATTCCACACAAGAACCACTCTCTGTGTAAAAACAAATTGCCCCTTATGTCTTTTTTTTAATCTTTCTGCTCTCACCTTAAAAATTATGGCCCCTAGTCTTCAAGTGCGCAAACCTAGGGAAAAGACACTCGCCATCCACCCTATCTGTGATTTTATAAACCTCTGAAGGTCATCCCTCAATCCCCTATGCACCATTGGAAAAATTAAATTGAATTATTGAAAATGGAGTTGCAGATAGATAGGATAGTGAAGGCGGCATTTGGTTTGCTTTCCTTTATAGGTCAGAGTATTGAGTACAGGAGTTGGGAGGTCAGTCTGCGGCTGTACAGGACATTGGTTAGGCCACTGTTGGAATATTGCGTGCAATTCTAGTCTTCCTATCAGAAAGATGTTGTGAAACCTGAAAGGGTTCAGAAAAGATTTACAAGGATGTTGCCAGGGTTGGAGGATTTGAGCTACAGGGAGAGGCTGAACAGGCTGGGGCTGTTTTCCCTGGAGCATCGGAGGCTGAGGGGTGACCTTATAGGGGTTTACAAATCATGAGGGGCATGGATAAGATAAATAGACAAAGTCTTTTCCCTGGGGTCGGGGAGTCCAGAACTAGAGGGCATAGGTTTAGGGTGAGAGGGGAAAGATATAAAAGAGACCTAAGGGGCAACTTTTTCACACAGAGGGTGGTACGTGTACGGAATGAGCTGCCAGAGGAAGTGGTGGAGGCTGGTACAATTGCAATATTTTAGAGGCATCTGGATGGGTATATGAATAGGAGGGGTTTGGAGGGATATGGGCCGGGTGCTGGCAGGTGGGACTAGATTGGATTGGGATATCTGCTCGGCATGGACAGGTTGGACCAAAGGGTCTGTTTCCGTGCTGTACATCTCTGTGACTCTAGGAATTTGAATCTGGACAAATGCAGCAGTTGAAAAGGAGCATGGATGAGTTGAGCGGGTTGGGGAAGCTCATGTGGACAGTAAAGATTGGCAAAGACCATCTGGGCAGAAGGGCCTATTTCCCTCCAATGCAGAGGTCACTTTAGAACAAGTGCGTCACGGCGGGTATTGATTTTGGTCCCTTGGCTTAATTGGAATGAACGGGGCAGGTGCTACACAAGTGCAAGTTTTTGTTGTTGGGTTGGGGGCGGGGGAGTTGCTCGGGAAATATGTCCCCTGGGGTCAAAGGTGGGAGGTCACAGTTTTCTTACACAGACTGAGCTTCAGTGACTAATTTGTTCAGAGGATATGCTAGGCATTAACCGCCCAGTTAAAAGTCAGCTGTGGGTCAGGACCAGGTAAGGGAGATTTCCCTCCCTGAAGGGCATTCATGATCCAGATGGGGTTCTTTTTAATATATGCAGGGATTTTTAAAATGCACCATTAAGCATTTCCTTTTCGCCACTAAATCGCGGGTGTTTCTGATTCAATTACCAATTTGCACGTGAAGACAGTCAGGGGCGGTACAATGACCACCAAAGGTCAGAGACAGAGAGACAAAGAGGGAGCTCTGTCAAAACCGAGTTGGGATGACCAATTGAAGTCGTTCCACGCTCTCCATCTAAGAAGGGTCGGTTTCCAACAACAACAAGACTCATCACTTCTTCACCCCATCTGCGATGGAGAGGTTTGAACACACGACCCCATAACATCAGCCTGAATTGTGGTGTTACTTGAGGGACATTACCACTCCCTTACAGTAATGCCACGGTCTGGCTTTGTCAAAGAGGAATTCCGTTAGATCCGCACTCCCCCCGCCCTCCCCGATCATCCTCTCCTCGAAGTCTCCCCACACAGTATTTTGTTTCCCCCAGGGGCTGAGCCAATTTTGAAAACCCCGATGGAACCCACCTCCACCATAGTCTCAGGCGCTGCATTCCAGATCGTAATCACTCGCCATTTTGGAACAAAACGATTTGACTCACACCTCCATCGATTCTCCAGCCAGTCAGTTCCAAAGATACAGACAGCGGTGTTAATCTCCTGTCTCTAATAACCGGACACACTGTCGAGTTGCCTGTTATGTTTAGTGGAGGGTTTGAGTTCTAGGGAGAGGCTGGGGAGGCAGGAGCTTTTCTTCCTGGAGTGTTGGAGGCTGAGGGGTGACCTTATAGAGGTGCATAGATAAGGTGAATAGCCAAGCATCTGGGGTGGGGGAGTCTGAAACCAGATGGCATGCAGATCCTGGGCCTCCTCCATTGCCACTCCCTCACCACCAGACGCCTGGAGGAAGAACGCCTCATCTTCCACCTTGGGACTCTTCAACCCCAGGGCACCAATGTGGACTTCACCAGTTTCCTCATTTCCCCTCCCCCCACCTTACCCCAGTTCCAACCTTCCAGCTCAGCACCGTCCTCATGACCTGTCCTACCTGTCAATCTCCCTTACCACCTATCCGCTGCACCCTCCTCTCTGACCTATCACCTTTACCCCCACCCCTATCCACCTATTGTACTCTCAGCTACCTTCTCTCCAGCCCCACCCCCCTCCCATTTATCTCTCCACCCCCCCGGAGGCTCCCTGCCTCATTCCTGATGAAGGGCTCCGGCCCGAAACGTCGATTTTCCTGCTCCTCGGATGCTGCCTGACCTGCTGTGCTTTTCCAGCACCACTCTAATCTTGACTAGAGGGCATAAGTTTAGGGTGAGAGGGGAAAGATATAAAAGGGACCTAAGGGGCAACTTTTTAACACAGAGGGTGATGCGTGTGTGGAATGAGCTGCCAGAGGAAGTGATGGAGGCTGGTACAATTACAGCATTTAAAAGACGTTTGGACATTTAAGGTTATGGTGAGTGGATGAGTAAGTGGAGCTGAGTCCATGATAAAGATCAACCATGATCTTATTGAATGGGGGAACAGGTTCGAGGGGCCAAATGGCCTACTCCCTTTCCTAGTTCTTACGTTCTAAAGGACAGGTACGTGGATCAGAAAGATTTAGAGTGGTATGGGCCAAATGCAGGCAAATAGCACGAGTTTAGTTTGGGAAACCTGGTCGGCATGGATGAGTTGGGCCGAAGGGTCTTCTTCTGCAGTGTATGAGGCTAGTGCTAAACAAAGATTTGTTTTTAACTCTTGGAATTAAAGGATAGTCTAATGATTAGTATATAGCCACTGGCATGAAAACTCATGTCCTTTAGGGAAGGAAATCTGCCAATCTCACCCGTTCTGGGCCTACACGTGACTCCAGACTCACAGCGATGTAGCTGACTCTTACCTGCCCTCTGGGGCAGCTGGGAAAAAAAACGTAAACATTCCATGAGTGAATAAGAAGAACATTTTCCGTAGCATTGTAGACCTCCAGATCGGAATTCTCACCAATCGTACTGAGATCAGCCTCTCTCACTTTCAAGTCAAAATCGTTCAATTCAGCTCAACGTCAGTCAGTTCAAAAAAAGGAGGGAAAAAAAATTCATGGTTGTTCTGGATTAGGAAGAAGAGGAAATATTTTCCCGCCACCCCCATTTCTACAATAACCCGACTCAGCAATACAAGAAAAAAGACCAGACATCTGGGGCCATGTTTTATTGGTGTGTTCTGTCAGTGTTAAGAGGTGTCTGGGAGCATTTCCACACGACTAAAGCCAACCTTCCATTTCCACGAGTGATGTTGTCTGTATCTGAAAGATAAGCCTGTGGCCTAGGAAGTACAAGGGTGAGAAGCTCCCTCCAAAGTTCAAAGTTCATGACCTGTGATGTTCCGAGGCAGCTCAGAATTCCTCTCTGGTCTGCCACTGGCTCTTCTGGTTTACTTCTGGGCTGGCATCAGGTCATCGATGCTCTTCCCCTTCTCCAGTCGCTTCTCCATCTCGATCATCAGCTTCACGCCATCAACCACCATTTGGACCTGCTCGACCTCAGAGAAGCCCAGGCGGTCAGCGTTGGAGATGTCATAGACACTGCCAACTGCTTCAGTGTCGACACCACCTGGCAGGCCAAAGGACAACAATTAGACTACCGTCTTATAACACAAGTGACCAAAAACCACCAGAGAGCCCTGTCGATCTTAGCATATCCCCCAAATATCCGAAAGGGTTCATTTGCCCACATTACCTTCACTCATAGCCAACTCTTTCCTATAGCAGCCTCTGCAGCAGCTGTTTTGCTTCACGTTACATTTTGACCATTTATTTTCCTGTCGGCCACGATGACAGCCATTTTCTTCATGTTGGCCAAAATGTGGCAGCCATTTTGGGTATGTTACATTTTGGCCGTTTACTTTCCCGTCAGCCACTGGGGCAGCCATTTTGTTCATGTCGGCCACTGGGGCAGCCATTTTGATCATGTTACGTTCTGGCCATTTATTTTCTTGTCAGCCGCTGTGGCAGCCATTTGGATGTAGTTGCTGGGGGAAAGAGGGGAATCAGCGCATTCCCATGGGGCCCTTACCTGTACCACGCTTCTGCAGCCTCGTCCTCTTGAGGACCTCGGCGAATTTCTCATGCTTGCACAGGTGAGGGATTTTAACGTGGACACCACCACGCAGACCAGTGCCCAGGTTAGATGGGCAGGTCAGGACATAGCCAAGATGCTCATTCCACATAAAACCACGTCCGGCCTCTTTGAAGATCTCCTCAATCTGCATCACGAAACAACGTTAAGAATTGGAGAATGAATCCCCAGCATCCTACTGAACATCACAGGCCTTTCGGCCTGACTAGTCTCTTTCTGTTCCCCACTGGAATCTCCTCCCTCCCAATAAACCGTGCCTCGGCATAAAACAAAGAACTGCAGATGCAGGCAGTCTGAAACAAAAACAGGAATCGCTGGAGAAACTCAGCAGGTCTGACAGCATCTGTAGAGGGAGAGAGAAAAACCAGAGGTAATATATCAGCTCCGGTGACCTTTAGAGTCATCCAGCACGGAAACAGACCCTTCGGCCCATCCAGTCCGTGCTGACCATAATCCCAAACTAAACTAGTCCCACCTGCCTGCTCCTGGCCCATATCCCTCCAAACCTTTCCTATCCATGAACTTATCCAAATGTTTTTTAAACCCACATCCACCACTTCCTCTGGGAGTTCATTCCACACACGAACCACTTCTCTGTGTAAAAACGTTGCCCCTCACGTCCTTTTTAAATCTTTCTCCTCTCACCTTAAAAATGTTGTGAAATTCCCCACCTCAGGGAAAAAAACACCTGCCGTTCACCTTACCTATACCTCTTGGGATTGTGAAAAACCTCTGTATTCTCCTACTGTCCAGTTAAAAAAAAAGTCCCAGCCTATTCAGCCTCTCCCCATAACCCTTCATAACTCGGCTTTCTCTCTCCACAGAGCAAGTTTCTCCAGTAGTTTCCGTGTTCGGTTTTGAAAGGAAACTTATCGGTTACTCGAGAGATACAAACAGGCTGGGCTTCAGGGGAGGGAATGAGAGCCATGTTTGGTCTCAGCGAGACAGTTTGGACTCTTGCTGTGTCAGGATAGGCCCACCACCATTTTGTCGGCCGGCGTCTGACTGGACTGGCCGAGCCATCTTACCTTCTTCAGGCCCACACAGAAGCGTGTGAACACCTCCTTCATGTTGCCACCTTTCTGCATCGAGATGACTCGGAGATGGTCTTCCTCATTGATCCAGACCAAGAAAGTCTTGTTGTCATTATGCCTGAGTCAAGAACCAAAATTCAAAAGCATCAATCAAACCATTCTGGCACACCCCCACCTCCCCGACCTCACCTCCAGCACCAAGGACACAGGGAGATATTTTCTTGGTAACATGGGAGGGGAACTTCCAACACTTTTCTTTTCTCATGGAGTCATAGAGTCACACAGTCATAGGATTATACAGTCATAGGATTATACAGTCATAGGACTATCGAGTTATAGAGTCATAGAGTCATACAGTCATAGGGTTATACAGTCATAGAGTCATAGAGTCACACAGTCATAGCGTTATAGAGTCAGTCATAGAATTATACAGTCATAGTGTTATAGAGTTATAGAGTCATACAGTCATAGAGTTATACAGTCATAGGGTTATACAGTCATAGAGTTATACAGTCATAGAGTTATAGAGTCATAGAGTAACACAGTCATAGAGTCATACAGTCATAGGGTTATACAGTCATAGAGTTATAGAGTCATACAGTCATAGGGTTATACAGTCATAGGGTTATACAGTCACACAGTCATACAGTCATAGGGTTATACAGTCATAGCGTTATAGAGTTATAGAGTCATACAGTCATAGAGTTATACAGTCATAGGGTTATACAGTCATAGAGTTATAGAGTCATAGAGTAACACAGTCATAGAGTTATAGAGTCTTAGAGTCATACAGTCATAGAGTTATACAGTCATAAAGTTATACAGTCATAGAGTTATACAGTCATGTTGCAGACATTTTGCAGACGATACGAAGATTGGTGGAGTTGTGGATAGTGAGGAGGGCTCTTGTCGGCTGCAAAGGGACTTAGATATGATGCAGAGCTGGGCTGAGGAGTGGCAGATGGAGTTCAACCCTTTCAAGTGTGAGGTTGTCCATTTTGGAAGGACAAATAAGAATGCGGAATACAGGGTTAACGGTAGGGTTCTTAGTAAGGTGGAGGAGCAGAGGGATCTTGGGGTCTATGTTCATAGCTCTTTGAAAGTTGCCACTCAGGTGGATAGAGCTTGTAAGAAGGCCTATGGTGTATTAGCGTTCATTAGCAGAGGGATTGAATTCAAGAGTCATAAAGTGATGTTGCACCTGTACAGGACCTTGGTTAGGCCACATTTGGAGTAATGTGTGCAGTTCTGGTCGCCTCACTTTAGGAAAGATGTGGAAGTGAGTGCTAATGAAGGTGAACAGTGTTTAAGGAGACTAAACACAAAGGGACACAGGAAATGAAATGAGAAAGGGGTCAGGGATAGAGATGGGAGGGATGGGCATTAATACCAGCAGGAATGGTTGGGATGAATGGCCTCTCACTGTGTGTTCGACTCTGGGGGCTAATAGCGTTTGCGGGTTGAACATCTTTGCAATTACTCACCAAATTCCTCTTGCATCAGGCCAGTCGCGGGCCATTCCAGAGGCCAGGAGCAGTGGGGAGATTGGCTTGTCAAACAGGAAGTGGTCATCAATCAGCTGCTGCTGCTCGGCGTCAGACATACTGGACAGAGGGTAATATTTGCCCTTGAGCTCACCGGTCAGGCTGTTGAGAGCTGACGTTAAAACAAGAAACGTTAGTTTGGGGAGCACAAAGGTTTACACTCTTCAGGACCAATGCAAGAATGCCAAATTCCAAACAGGCAAATCCCAGAACAGCAAGGGAAAAGCTGCAAGCTCATTGGTCAGCTCTGACTGAACGAGGCATTGTCATGAAGAAAGCAAGGGGATAGGCTGTTAGGAGGGACAGGCCTTGAACATATCCCTTTGGTTTCCAAAGAATGGGCCCCTGTTTTATAGGGACAGGAGGAGGCCATTCAGTCCCTTGAGCCTGTTCCTTCATTCATAGAGTCATAGAGACGTACAGCGTGGAAACAGACCCTTCAGTCATGCTGACCAGATATCCCAACCCAATCTAGTCCCACCTGCCAGCACCCAGCCCATATCCCTCCAAACCCTTCCTATTCATATACCCATCCAAATGCCTTTTAAAGGTTGCAATTGTGCCTGTGTGTGTGTGTGTGTGTACATCAGTGGGTATGTTTATATCTCTGTGTTGTGTATATGTGTGGCTATGCATATATCTGTATGTCTGTGTATATGTGTGAGTGTATTTATATCTGTGTATGTATGTGTGTGTGTGTGTGCCTGTGTACATCTGTGGGTGCATTTTCATCTGTGTATGTGTGTGTCTGTGTCTGTGTGTATATATATTTATGTGATGCTCCAGGGAAAACAGCCCCAGCCCTTTCAGCCTCTCCCTGTAGCTCAAACCCTCCAACCCTGGCAACATCCATGTAAATCTTTCCTGAACCCTTTCAGGTTTCACAAGATCCTTCCGATAGGAGGGAGACCATTCAATGAGATCGTGGTCGACTTGAGCCATACTTTGGACTCAAATGATTTGAAAACGGCGTTAGGGTAGTGAGTGGCACACTCTGGGTTGTTCAGTCAGTGCTGTCCAAACAGTGAGTTGCAGCTGACAGTATTTGTCTTGGTTTTGGAAGATAAGGCTGCTTGGGTACAGTCTTTACCCTGCCTAATGCAAACAGCCAGTGGATTTCTAATTCAACTAGCCAATGGACCTGGGTGGCATCGCAGTAGCACAGGAATCCACACGTGGCATTGCTCAATTGTACTGCGGCCGGAACGTCTTATTGGACTCACAGCAGTGGCCCGTTAAAGGAAATCTCGCACCAACACCCGCACAGTACCAGCAGGAATGAAACCAATCAACACTGCAAATTTCAACTGCAGTGATGAGGGCTCTCTTGTGGTAGCATCACTACACCTGGACCAGGAGGCCTGGGTTTACAGTGGCTCAGTGGCTAGCGCTGCTGCCTCACAGCACCAGTGACCCAGGTTCGATCCCAGCCTCGGGTGACTGTCTGTGTGGAGTTTGCACATTCTCCCTGCGCCTGCATGGGTTACCTGCGGGTGCTCTGGTTTCCTCCCACAGTCCAAAGATATGCAGGTTAGGGTGAATTGGCTGTGCTAAATTACCCATAGTGCCCAGGGATGTGCAGGTTAGGGTGGATTGGCCGTGCTAACTTGCCCCATAGTGTCCAGGGATGTGCAGGTTAGGGTGGATTTGGCCGTGCTAAATTGCCCCATAGTGTCCAGGGATGTGCAGGTTAGAGTGGATTGGCCGTGCTAAATTACCCCATAGTGTCCAGGGAACGGACAAGCTTGGTTGGTTAGCCTGGGAAATGCAGGATTACAGACATGAGATAAAGGGGCGGGTTTGGGCGGGATGCTCTTTGGAAAGTTAGTGTGGACTCGATGGGCTGAATGGCCTGCTTCCGCACTATAAGCATTGTACGATTCAAGTCTCACCTCCTCCAGAGGTGTGTCATAACATCTCTGAATAAGATGTTTAGCAAAGTATTTTATAAACAATTGTGGTGATGGTTTGAAATTTGGTATTCTTGCACATGTCCTGATGGACGTGAGAGGAAAGAATTCAACAAGACTTGAATTCCTTACCCGGCAAAGTAATAATTATTGCGATAAGCAAACTCCAGCCCAGAAGGAAAGGTGCAAAGTTTCATTTTAATGCCGACCGGTATTCCATTAACGTCACATTATTCAGTATTGCCCGTCCCTAGTTGCCCCTCAAGAAGGTGGTGGTGAATTGCTTTGTTGACCCGCTGCTGCAGGGACACCCACAGGGTGCCAATCAGGGAGGGAATTCCAGGATTTTGACCCAGCGACATTGAAGGAACGGCCAATATCGTCACATGGTCGAGGGACTCAGAATCTCGGGCTAATTGAGTCATGGAGGCAGAGGTCGACAGCATGGAAACAGACCTTTCAGCCCAATGTGTCCATGGCGCCCAGGTTTCACAATTTAAACTAGTCCCATTTGCCTGCATTTGGTCCCTCTCCCTCCATACCTATCCCATCCATCTACCTGTCTACATGTTTCTTAAATTATGCTCACCTCCACCATTATCTCCTGTTCCAGGCACTCACCACCCTCTGTGTGAAAAAATTGCCCCTTTGGATCCTTTTGTAACCCACTCCTCTCACTGTTAACCTATGACCTCTGGTCATAGACTCCCCTACCCTGTGCAAAAGATGTTGGCTATCTACCCTGGGAATGCCCCTCATGATTTTATAGACCTCTATAAGGTCATCCCTCAGTCTGCTACACTCCAGGTGAAAGAAGTCCCAGTCTCTCCATATAACTCAAGCCCTCCAGTCCAGACAGAATCCCAGTAAAACGTTTTGTACTGTTCCCGAGTTTAATTATGTCCTTTCTTCAGTAGGGTGACCAGAAATGCACACAATACTCCAAATGCTGGGAGTTGGAGCTCAAATCACACCAGGGCAGATGTTGAAATATGAACGCTATTTTTAAAAAATCCAGAATTAAAAGCTAATGGAAGCCATAACTAATTGTCGGAAAAAAACCCGACCTGGTTGAACTTGTTTGAGTTTTTTGAAGAAATAACAAAGAAGATTGATGAGGGCAGAGCAGTAGATGTGATCCATATGGACTTCAGTAAGGTATTGGACAAGGTTCCCCATGGGAGACTGATTAGCAAGGTTAGATCTCATGGAATACAGGGAGAACTAGCCATTTGGATACAGAACTGGCTCAAAGGTAGAAGACAGAGGGTGGTGGTGCAGGGTTGTTTTTCAGACTGGAGGCCTGTGACCAGTGGAGTGTCACAAGGATTGGTGCTGGGTCCTCTACTTTTTGTCATTTACATAAATGATTTGGATGCGAGCATAAGAGGTACAGTTAGTAAGTTTGCAGATGACACCAAAATTGGAGGTGTAGTGGACAGCGAAGAGGGTTACCTCAGATTACAACAGAATCCGGACCAGATGGGCCAATGAGCTGAGAAGTGGCAGATGGAGTTTAATTCAGACAAATGCGAGGTGCTGCATGCGTGCAATTCTGGTCTCCTTCCTATCGGAAAGATGTTGTGAAACTTGAAAGGGTTCAGAAAAGATTTACAAAGATGTTGCCAGGGTTGGAGGATTTGAGCTACAGGGAGAGGCTGAACAGGCTGGAGCTGTTTTCCCTGGAGTGTCGGAGGCTGAGGGGTGACCTTATAGAGGTTTATAAAATCATGAGGGGCATGGATAGGGTAAATAGACAAAGTCAGAACTGGAGGGATAAGGATTAGGGTGAGAGGGGAAAGATATAAGAGACCTAAGGGACAGCTTTTTTCACACAGAGGGTGGTGTGTGTATGGAATGAGCTGTCAGAGGATGTGGTGAAGGCTGGTACAATTGCAACATTTAAGAGGCATTTGGATGGGTATATGAATAGGAAGGGTTTAGAGGGATATGCACCAAGTGCTGGCAGGTGGGACTAGACTGGGTTGGGATATCTGGTCAGCATGGACGAGTTGGACCGAAGGTCCATTTCCATGCTGTACATCTCTATGACTCTATGGTTCACTAATGTCCTTCAGAGAAGGGTATCTGCCAACCTTACCCGGTCTGGCCTGACATGTGACTCCACAGTGGCGTGACTGACTCTTACCCTCCCTCTGGGCAACTAGGGATGGGCAATGAATGGTAGGGACACCCATATAAATAAACATGCGTGTTTTTTTAAATCGCAATGATATGAGACTTTGAGTTGGAGATGTTCCCACATCCCGACCTACAGGGAAATGATGGCCGAGTGGTATTATCACCGCAGTGTTATTTAAGAGACCCAGATAATGTTCTGGGTACCTGGGTTTGAATCCTGCTGCAGCAGATGGTGGGACTTTGAATCCAGCACCTATCTGGGATTAGGAGTAAAGACCCATCTGGTTCACTAATGCCCCTTTAGGGAAGATTTGGAGGGGGTGGACAAAGTTTAAAAATCACCCAACACCAAGGGGAAGGGGAACGGTGACCGTGAGATCGAAAGCTGATAAAGTTGAAGCCTGTGGGTATTGACCCTGGTGCCCCCTCCCTCCCATCACCCTCAGCCCTGAATCCATCACGCCGCCCGCCCCTGCCCCCAACCCCAGCCCAGCACCCCCTGCTGACCTACCATTTATACTGAGTTTCTCAATGAGACGGCGTTCTCCCCGGCTGCAGTGAGGTGGCAGCGCGATGCCCTTGATACTACGGCCAGTTCGGACCCTGCTGCTCAGCACGTAGTTGGGATCAAGGTCATCACCGCCCTGTGCAATGTGGAAAGAGACCAGATCAGCCACGGGGAGGCACTGTTACGGTTATAATGCAGCTCAGGCACTCTTCATCCACATGACTAAAACAAACACAAAAACCCTCTAGAAGCCATACTGACCCACAGATGAAACGCAGGGACAAATCACTGCAGACGCTGGACTCTGTACTGAAAGCAACAATTACTGGAGATCACAGCATTCAGATAGCATCCAGGGACCGAGAGCAAGCTAACGTTTCGAGTCTAGACTCTATGGCTGCTGCCTGACCCACTGCATTTGTTGTTCTCAGACCTGCAGATGCACTGAGTTCAAACTACAGCCCAGTCCATCACCAGCCTCCCGTCCACTGTCTCCGCCTACACCTCCCACTGCCTCAGGAAAGCAACCTACATCATCAGTGAGCCCTCCCACCCCGGTTAGACCCTCTTCCATCGGGCAGTAGGTACAAAGACTCAAACACATGGACAAACTTCTTCCCCGCTGTTATCAGACTTCTGAATGGACCTCTCAAAATCCAAATCTAATGTTGATCTCACTCTTGGTGCACCTTCTCTGCAGCTGTAACACTGTATTCCTCACTCTGTTCTAGCAGCCTGTGATCTTTCTAGTGTACGATCTGCCTGTACTGTACGCAAAACAAGACTTTTCACTGGACCTACGTAAATCAAATCAAATCATGTCCAAAAAGTTTTGCAGACAAGAAAACACCCATAAAAAAAACACAGAAAAACACCAAACACATAAACACAGAAAAACACTGAACACATAAACACAGAAAAACACCGAACACATAAACACAGAAAAACACTGAACACATAAACACAGAAAAATACCGAACACATAAACACAGAAAAACAC
>NC_057750.1:6331279-6346218 GCF_004010195.1 Chiloscyllium plagiosum | reverse complement strand
AGCAAAGATTCTCGCACCCCCCCCCCCCCCCCGCCAACATACACACGCAAATGAACTAAAAGCTAAGATCTGACTGGGATGGTCAGATAAAGGATTCCTGACCTGTGATTTTATTCCGATGGGGCCATTGATCTCCCTCAGGTCCTGCCTTTAAAGCTCAAGGCAGGTTTTGTACAAATACATCACGTGGAGATGCCGGGGTTGGACTGGGTTGGACAACGTTAAAAATCACACAACACCAGGTTATAGTCCGACAGGTTTAATTGGAAGCACTAGCTTTCGGAGCGCTGCTCCTTCATCGGGTAGCTAGTGGGGCAGTATCATAGGACACAGAATTTATAGTAAATCCTGTACCACAACCAACGGATGAAGGAGTGGCGCTCCGAAAGCTAGTGCTTCCAAATAAACCTGTTGGACTCTAATCTGGTGTCATGTGATTTTTAACTTGGTCCAAATGCAGGCATTTACCAAACAGTGCTTTCTGGAAAAATCCAGACATTGCCAGTCCCCGAGACTGAGCGAGTACATCATTGGGAAGAAGAGTTGTGGATTAACTGGATAACTCTCTCAACAAGTGGGCAGAGGTGTGATGGGCCAATTCATTCCACTATACCGGGCTGGGCTGGTCATTACCTTCATTAAAGACAGGAGACAATTCTGGTTCTTTTTCATGGTGGGGGGGGTGCAGGAGTGTGGGTGTCACTGGCTGGGTGCAGCGTTTATCACCCCCCCCTCCCTAATTGCCCCCTTGAGAAGGTGGGGGTGAGCAGTCTTGAACCACTGCAGTCCCTGTACTGTGGGTTGACACCCAATGCCCTCAGGGAAGGAATTCCAGGACCTTGGCCCAGTCACACTGAAGGAACAGCGATATATTTCCCAATCGGAATGGTGAGTGGAGGGGAACCTGCAGGGGTGGTGTTCCCATGTATCTGCTGCCCTTGTCCTTCTACTGAAAGGGGGCAGGAGCAGCAATATGGAGCGGTTGGGTTTGGAGAGGCTCTTTTGGTGCATAGGCAGTGTCCCTACCCCAGGACCAGGAGAACGTGGGTTCAAGTCCCACCTACTCTATAGGGTGTGTGGTAACATCTCTGACCAGGTTGGCTAGTAACCTCCTGGACCACTTGGGCCGAATGGCTTCTTTCTGTATGGAGGTTTTTCTGTTTATGTGGGGTCTGCGGGGTCTGATGACAAGAGGCCAGTAAATATCAGACTGATTTCACTTCAAATCTCAATGCGGCACGGTAGCACAGTGGTTAGCACTGCTGCCTCACAGCGCCAGAGACCCGGGTTCAATTCCCGCCTCAGGCGACTGTCTGTGTGGAGTTTGCACATTCTCCCCGTGTCTGCGTGGGTTTCCGCCAGTTTCCTCCCACAGTCCAAAGATGTGCAGGTCAGGTGAATTGGCCATGCTAAATTGCCCGTAGTGTTAGGTAAGGGGTAAATGTAGGGGTACGGGTGCGTTACGCTTTGGCGGGTCGGTGTGGACTTGTTGGGCCGAAGGGCCTGTTTCCACACTGTAATGCAATCTAATCTAATGCTGACCTGTCTACACGTCCGTAGCAGTATCCCTCCAGCTCCCAGTGTGAGAGGACAGAGGTGGATTCAGCCGGCCGCACGGCCTGGTACAAACCTTCAGGTTTTCGTGGTTGAGGTCAGTCTTGTGTTTGTCTGTTGGCTTGTAGCCGCCGTGACGATCCTGAATGACGGGGTCGAAGAGAGCCTTGAAGACATCGTAAGATTCCTCATCCCCAGCGACACAGCCCACGGTCATGATGAAGGGGTGACCTGAGGGACAGTGAGAAACCCTGATATTATCGATCCCGCAACAGCATGGGCTGGTGTTCAGATCGACGCGATGCTCACTAACTGATGATACAAGGTTTCACAGCAGAGTAGGAGTAGGCTGCTCCATCTTCTACCATCCCGCACCACCTCTTAGCCGCAAGACTACTGAATTAAAACTGCTCAGCAACAGAATAATCATCGAGATGTACAGCACCGAACAGACCCTTCAGTCCAACTCGTCCATGCTGACCAAGTTTCCTGAATTAAACTAGTCCTATTTGCATACATTTGGCCCATATCCCTTTAAACCTTTCCTATCTATGCACTTGTCCAAATGTCTTTGAAATGTTACAATTGTACCTGCATCTACCACTTCCTCTGGGAATTCAATCCACCCCCTGCATGAAATGGTTGCCCCTCAGGTCCCTTTTAAATCCTTCCCTTATCACCTTAAAATATGCCCCTAGTTTTGGACTCCCCCCAACCCAGGGAAAACGTCTTTGCTATTCACCCTATTCATGGAGACGATCTCCAGGGACAGTCAGCCGTCCCCTGATCTCCCCCATCTGATAGGAAGAGCCTTCCATTCCACTGACTGTCCTAATTGTCCCTTAAATTTAGATTGTCGACAATTTTCTCAAATCCAGCATCTGATACACGATGCTAACGGATCAGAGGATCTCAAACAAGCGCAACCCTTAGGGCGAAGACTTTTCTCTTTATCGAGCTGAGACTCCGGAGTCCCTGATCCATTCTCCGCAGTGTAGTACATTCTCACTACCTGCCCTGTCCAGACCCCATTGACAACCACATTGCAATGGGTTCACCACTTGTACTGCCCTGTCCTCCAAGGAACAGGGGTGGTCGAGTGGCAATGTCACTGAGTTTAGTCATCTGGAAGCAAAGGCTAAAGGTCTGGGGATAGGGTTTGAATCCCACTGTACAGATGGTGGGACCGGAATTCAGTAAAAGTCAGGAATAAAATGGTTGCCATTACACAGACGGTTGTTTTAAAAATCTGGGTGACTCCAGACAATGTGGTCAACTTCTAAGTGCACCCTAGGTAATTAGAGACAGGAAACCAATGCTGGCCTGACCATCCATAATTACTAAAAGAGTCTACTCTCCCGATAGGTCAGTTAACAAGGGATGTCGTCAAGTAACATTCCAATGTTATGATCTTTAATGACCAGCTCCAACAACAGAAAAGCTAACCATCACCCCTCAATGTTCAGTGGGGTCTTTATTGCTGAATTCCCCACTATCAATGTCTAGGGATTGACTGAGCCATATCAATGGTGTGGAAGTGCCAATGTTGGACTGGGGTGGACAAGGTCAGCAGTCACACAACACCAGGTTACAGTCCAATAGGTTTACTTGAAACCACAAGGTTTCAGAGCACTGCCCCTTCATCAGCTGAAGTGACTTCAAATAAACCTATTGAATTATAACCTGGGGTCTTGCGACCTCTGACTTCAGCCATATCAATACAAGGGGAGGTCAGAGGCTGCGAACCTGCAGCGGGTAACTCACCTCCTGACTCCCCAAAGCCTGTCCAGCATTGACAAGGCAGGAGTCTGGAGGGTGACGGGATATTCTTCACTTTGCCCTGGATGGGGGCAGCTCCAACAACACCTGAGAAGCTCAACACCATCCAGGGACAAAGCAGCCCCCGCTTGATTGGCACCACATCCACAAACATCCACGCCCTCCATCACCGACGGCCCCGTAGCGACGGTGTGTACCGACTACAAGGCGTGCTGCGGAAAGTCACCAAAGCGCCTTTGCCCGTCCTCTCACCTGGATTGTCCACTCCGGTCTGGATCACATCGTCAAGGGTGAAGCCACTGGGAGTCTCCTTGTCGCGAAGTTGTTTGTAGATATCGAGGGTCAAAGCCTTGGCCATGTGATTGTTATGTTTGCTGAGGTCAGGAAACTCTTCCTCTGCTGTATAGTTCAGCTTCCATTTGTTGTGAGTGCTACTGAAAGGCATGATTGCAAATTGACCAAGTCCTGAAACACACCAATCAGAATGGGGGACAGAGCCATCAATAGGCAAGAAAAATAGACAAGCCCCCAATAAACTCATACTCTCCAATTCCCGGCACCATCCCTCAGGCAGTAAAAGAGATGTTGAGGTTGCAAAGAGTACAGGATCAAACGACATAGATGATGGTAACAATTTAGGGGATTAATTTACTTATTTTTTTACAGCATTTTGAAATGAACTGCTAGTGCATTTTGACTCAATCCCAATGTGGCTCATTGGTTCGATTTTATTTATTGTCCCATGTACCTAAGTACAGTGCAAAGCTTTGTTTGTGAGCTTTACAGGCAGACCATTGTGAGCAAGGACATATAGATCATAGGGTGAAAAAAAAACAACTTGGACGGGGTGAGGAATACAGGGTAGGCCTGAACAGCTTGTATGGCTTTAATGTGTGGTTCACGAAGGTGAATTCACTGTAACATGGTTGACGAAACTTTTAAAACATATGTTAGCTGTATTGCGATTACATCATCAACACTTTAAGCGCAGTTTCTGAAGTGCGCTTTTTCTATAAAGCGGGGTTCCACAAGAACGCAACCATCGTGTCACAGAAGAACTGACTGTATTCCAACACAAATTAGCCCAACCCTCTGCCTAACTCTTAAGCTAAACTAAAAAGCCCCGTTAATCTCCACTTGAGGGTGTCTCTCACATTTGCCACAATTCAAAATGGGACTTTTTCTTGCGGACAACAATTGCACAGGGCAAGACCAACGTTATTTGAGGTAGGGGAGGTCCATTCGTCAGTCTAATATGGCCGGGAAGAAGCTGATCTTGAATCTGTTAGCACGTGTGCTCAAGCATCTGCATCTTCTGCCTGACGGAAAAGTTGCTGGAGGCCTCATATTTCCAACAGCCAGGACCTTACCTCTGTAGCCAAAAGAGACACATGCTTTGAGTGAAGCGAAGAGGGGTGCCTTTTCCATGGCAACACCTCGGCCAATCGGAGTTCACATGCCAACCAATCGGCACCCTTTCCCAACACAATATAGGCTGCCACTTGTTATGGGTCGTGAGTGTGGTGCTGGAAAAGCACAGCAGGTCAGGCAGCATTTGAAGAGCAGGAGAATCGATGTTTCGGGCACAAGCCCTTCATCAGGAATGAAGAGACACTGCTCGAAACGGTCGTTCCTGATGAAGGGCTTATGCCTGAAACGTCGATTCTCCTGCTCCTCGGATGCTGCCTGACCTGCTGTGCTTTTCCAGCACCACACTCTCGACTCTGATCTCCAGCATCTGTAGTCTTTACATCCTCCTGCCACGTGTTATGGACCAGGTCAGACACCCTCAAAACAATCCAGCCCAGACCCTCACTTTGCGTGTTGTTTTAAGCAAGTGTTAAGTGGATATTCCAGGTGAGATGCAGCTGGCCCAACCATTTAGTTTTAAACAAAACAGAATTTATTTATAGGATTACCGAATAAAATACAAACAACAGAGAACAAAATACAGAATAACTTAACCTTTCCGCAAACCCAACAGATCATCCCAGCTTAATGATGCTGTTCCCAATACGTGCAACAATCCCCATTAACACCCCCGTGGTACAAAAGGTAAAATCCAATACAGGGTCTTCCTGGAGAGAGGGAGGATCAGCATGGACCTGCTTCTGTGGGCCCAGCAGCTTTTACCACGCTGCAGTTACAAACCAAACCAAACCAGACCAGACTAGAGAGAAGCAGAGCTGGGAGAACTGGCCGCTCCCCTTTCATTGGACAAGTGTCTGTTTTTTACAACTTGAAAGCCTGTTGCCTGAGGCAGTATCTGTTAGTTATAATCAAACTTGCCCTAAAACCCTTCAAATCCAGACTTTTTGGAGTCTGTGTCATTTACAAACTCTTTGCAAAAGAAAAGCCAAGGACAGTGTAACCTTGTTAAAGGAGCAGCTTCATCACATGCTGGCTTTGAAATTTGGCACTCTTGCAACGTGTCCTGATGAGTTGGAGAGAAAGCTTAGTCAAGTGTTGCGGGAATCTAGGGCAAGGGGACACTAACTGGAAGTCAAAAGCAGACCGGAAAATCAAACCAGAAACTGTGGATGCTGGAAATCCGAAACAGAAACCGAAATTGCTGGAGAAACTCGCCAGGTCTGTGGAGAGAAACAACCCTTCAGCAGAACTTCAACCAGAAACGTGAACTGTCCCTCTCTCCACAGAAACTCGGCAGGTCTGTGGAGAGAAACAACCCTTCAGCATAACTTCAACCAGAAACGTGAACTGTCCCTCTCTCCGTCTCTCCACAGAAACTCGGCAGGTCTGTGGAGTGACGGAGAGAGAAACAGTTCATGTTTCTGGTTGAAGTTCTGACGATGGGGTCAGTGGAGTCAAAATGTGAACTCTGTTTCCCTCTCTCCACAGTTGGTGCCAGACCTGCTGAGTTCCCCCAGCAATTTCCATTCGGGAGAATGATTAGGTGATATTTATCCAGCCAAGTCCCTTCAGATTTTATTCATAAGGCCTTTCTTGCGATGTTGGCATCACTAGACAAGGCCAGCATTTTGTTACTGACCCCTAATTGCCCCTTGAATGGAGTGGCTTGCTGAGCTATTTTTAGGGCACTTAATAGTCAGCCATATTGCTGTGGGACTGGAGTCACATGTAGGCCAGACCAGGTAAGGGTGGCAGATTTTCTTGCGTAAAAGTGACATCACTGAGCCAGATGGATTTTTACAACTATCGATGACAATTTTATGAGAGAAGTCTCCCAGCATTGCACTTGCTGAACCACAAGGTGCGACAGGATTTCAAAATAGAATTTTCTGGCAATATGAGGCTGGTACAATTGCAACATTTAAGAGGCATCTGGAAGGGTATATGAATAGGAAGGGTTTGGAGGGATATGGGCCGGGTGCTGGCAGGTGGGACTAGATTGGGTTGGGATACCTGGTCGGAATGGACGGGTTGGACCAAAGGGTCTGTTTCCATGCTGTACATCTCTATGACTCCATTGTGGCATAATGTCCAGGTTATACCATGCACAGCAATGTCACACAATTATTGCCCGGAAGAAAAAGTGCAATTTTTAATCGGGCAGACACGAGACACCTCAAGAGGAGGTTAATGGAGACGAGTTAGGCAGAAGGTGGGGGAAATTTGGATTAGAATACCAAGCTGCCCATTGCGTGAAGTGGTAGTGTCCCAATGTCTGAGCCAGGAGGCCTGGCCCCAGAGATGCGTCATAACGTCTCTGATCAACAAATAACAGAAGATCTCTCCAAACCGACTGTGGCCATCATCAACAGGCTCAAAGGTCCTTCTCTTGGTTTCTAATGGATGGCCTCTCCCACATGATCTAGAGACTTCCCCAAAACAATCCAGGGAAGTGGACAACAGCAACAGGGAGAAACCAAAATTTGGGATGTCCTTTCTCAACTGGTCCTGGAGACATTGGTTAGAATCATAGAATCCCGACAGTGTGGAAACACTCAGCCCAACAAGTCCACAGTGGACCTCCTCAGCTAGAGGATTGTGTACAGTTCTGGACACCACATTATTGGAAGTACTCATCAGTGGGAAGACAAAAGCGCTTTACAAGGATGGTTCCAAAGATGAGGAACTCCAATCTTGAGGATAGATTGAAGAAATTGGGACTGTCCTCTTTGGACCTGACTCGGAAATATATCGCCGTGTCGCTGGGTCAAAATCCTTGCAACTCCCTCCCTAAAGGGCATTGTGGGTGTCCAACACCAAACTGGGGCAGAAGCAATTCAAGATGTCGGCTCTCCTCCACTTTCTCAAGGGGGCAATTAGGGATGGGGCAATAAACATTGGCTCAGCCAAAGACCCATGACTGGATTTTTGTTAAAAACCCAAATGAGGTTCCCGACTTAAAGGATTCTCTCAAAACGTGGACCTCCAGCACGGCACAGGCCCCAAATTAGGATTGGCATCTAAGTCCTAAAATGGGATTGAGTGCCATAGTGTTCTGTGAGGAAGCCATGCCAGTCGGTCACACTGGCATATTGCCACCACCTGAAAACATTTAAGCCTCACACCTTTTTTAAATATCTAAGCATCACATTACAAAGGCTGCGCGCTGTGACGTTAAGTTTAGCAATCTTAACATCCAATAATAAAAATGATGAATGAATTTTCAAACTTCCCGAGAGCATTTTAGGATTATGGAAATGGGGCTCACTTTTCGAAACTACAACCGCAGGAAGTGTGTATGAACAGAGTAAATAGTGATGCTTCTGCTGTTTAATTCATTTATGGCTGCACTGTGCTCCCAGAGTTTCCGCCCTCCTCATTGACCTTCCTCAAATTTATTGTCTATCTCAAAGACCTGCCCTTGACAAGGACTCACAGGTCAACGACCAACAACAACTGCTTGCCTTTATATAGCACCTTTGATGAATGTCCCATGCTGCTCCACAAGGAATGCTGCCAGTTGACTCTGAGTCACGAAAGGAGATATGAGAACAGGAGACTAAACTTTTGCTCGTAGAGGTCAGTTTTAAGGAGAGACTTAGAGACAGAGAGAGAGAGAGAGAGAATGTGAGAGCAAGGGGAGAGAGAGAGAGAGGAGAGAGAGAGAAAGAGCGAGAAAGAGAGAGAGAAAGAAAGAGAGAAAGAGAGAGAGAAAGAGAGAGCAAGTGATGGAGAGCTGAACAGGTTAAAGGATAGGAATTCCAGAGCTCAGGACCTGTTACTGAGGAAACAGCTACCAATGCAGTGATTAAAACCAAGGACGCTGAAGAGAGTGAAATTGAGGGAGGGCAGAGATCTCGGAGGTTTGCAAAGTTAGATGGGGTTAAGAGAGATAGGGAGAGGTCGGGGCCATGGGAGGGGTTTGAAGACAAGGATTTGACTGTCTAAATTTGCAGCACGGTGGCTCGGTGGTTAGCACCGCTGCCTCACACGCCAGGGGCCCAGGTTCGATTCCGCCCTCGGACGACTGTCTGGAGTTTGCGCATTCTAATATTATGGAATATTGGGTGGGCTAGCCACAGGGATGGGGTGGTGTGGTCTTTGGATCTTAGTGGGATGGTCTTTGGAGACTTGATGGGCTGAATGGCCATCTTCCATACTATAGGGATTCTATGAATGGGAGCTCTGACCTCTCCTACCACCATTCCGGAATGAGGTACAGTATCATGGAGTTGCAATGAAATATTAAACAACTATATATATATCAGTATGATATATATTGGTTATATATATATATAGATAATGATATGTCATGTTTAACATATCATTGCAACTCCATAACACTGTAACCCTTTTGCTATAAATTCTGTGCTATATGGTCATGTTCCCCAACTACCTGATGAAGGAGCAGATCTCCGAAAGCTAGTGCTTTCAAATAAACCTGTCAGACTATAACCTAGTGTTGTGTGATGTTTAATTTGATAGATGGACTCCAAGAAGCAGATGAAGGAATTAGATTAGATTACTTACAGTGTGGAAACAGGCCCTTCGGCCCAACAAATCTACACCGACCCGCCAAAGCGCAACTCACCCATACCCCTATGGGCAATTCACCTGACCTGCACATCTTTGTGACTGTGGGAGGAAACCAGAGGAAACCCACACAGACTAAACAGGGTACTTACAGTGTGGAAACAGGCCCTTCGGCCCAACAAATCTACATACCCCTATGGGCAATTCACCTGACCTGCACATCTTTGTGACTGTGGGAGGAAACCAGAGGAAACCCACACAGACTAAACAGGGAGAATGTGCAAACTCCACACAGTCAGTCGCCTGAGGCGGGAATTGAACCCAGGTCTACTGGTGCTGGGAGGTAGCAGTGCTAACCACTACGCCACGGTGCCACCCAAGGCTGAAGATAAGCCGGGAGAGAGATAAATGCTGAATGGGTGCTAACGGGAGGTGCAAATAATTGAAAATGTGCTCGTTGTGCTGGGAGCATTCCTTACAGAGCAGGAGCTGGGCGGGGTCGGGGGTATGTGACAAACATGGAAGAATGTGTCAGTTGTCCACATCTCTGGACAGGTTGGTTGGAAGTGATCAGACCCAATCTGTAATTGCATATGTGTCCACTGGGGGGAGCACATTGCCAAGACAAGGCTGTCTGTTCAAACAGTTGGGACCCTGCATTTGCGTAGCACCAAGCGAGCAACTTTTAGTGGTTGGGGTGGGGGGGAGGTTACTGGCGTAACGTGAGACACGCAAGTTCGCGGCTCAGCAACATCCCACCGATTACTCTATTGCTCCATTCCCAATCTCTGGGTTTCATGGGTTGTCCATACTAGCCCCTTGCCCTTGCAGATGAAAGGGACGGGGTAGGAGTCTCAGCAGAATCAGCGAGCAGCCCGCCGTGGAAACCATTCGGTCCATCATGCTGGTGTCAGCACTCTGTAACAGCAACCCCCCACTCCTTTCCCCCCTCCCCACACATGCCACCAGCCTCCCCCCTTCCAGGGAAAATCCATTTCCCTTCAGATATGAATCCAGTTCCCTTTTCGATTCAACTCCATCACCAATCCTGATCTCTCTCAGCTGGACAAAACAAAATAGTTTGCCCCTCCTTTGGTGCATCGCCTCACCTCCTAGTTCTCAAAACGTTCCTTTAAATGAGAATGGGATTCTCCTGTCCTACTCTGACAAGATTTCCCCTTCAAGCCACTCCCGACCCTGACCTGGAAATACGTCGCCGTTCCTTCAGTGTCGCTGGGTCAGAATCCCGGAATTCCCTCCCTGAGGACATTGTGGGTCAACCCACAGCACACAGACAGCAGCGGCTCAAGAAGGCAGCTCACCCCCCACCTTCTCAAGGGGGCAATTAGGGATGGGGGATAAACTCTGGGCCCAGCCAGGGACCCCCCATATTCCATAAGTGAATAAAAACACCCCTTTGCAGTCTGGATACCCCTTCCCAAAGGAATACCGTCTCTAATATCTTCCTGCCTTCTGCTGTCCCTTTGGCAAAACTGGTTCCCCATCCTTCCCTCCCCCTTACTGTAGACCCCACATTTAGGGTGGCACAGTGGTTAGCGCTGCTGCCTCACAGCATCTGGGCTCAATTCCCACCTCAGACAACTGTCTGTACCGAGTTTGCACATTCTCCCCGTCTCTGCGTGGGTTTCCTCCAGGTGCTCAGGTTTCCTCCCACAGTCCAAAGATGTGCAGGTTAGGGTGGATTGGCCATGCTAAATTGCCCACAGTGTTAGGTGAAGGGGTAAATGTAGGGGAATGGGTCTGGGGGGGTTGCGCTTCAGCGGGTCAGTGTGGACTTGTTGGGCTGAAGGGCCTGTTTCCACACTGTAAGTGATCTAATACGTGACTCCCGGCTGGATCCAATTGGATTGGATTTGGAATGTGGGGATCTCAAGCGATTGTGATTGCCCCCCACCCCCCCACACTTTGGGGATCTGGTGGAACCCCGCTCCAAACCAACTGGTTCGAACCTGACATTGAGACAGGGTCAAGCAGAAAGTGATGTTAGGATCAGCCCTACATTCACTGGGAAATCCAGGCGCAAACTTGCACACTGCTCTTTGCGGAATCAGCAAGTTTCCGACCATCTTACCGCTCCCCAAGGCTCGAAGGGCGAGTTGGCTGTTTCCTGGGAACCGTCTCACTAGATGGAACATCTCAGAAAGGGGAATTATTCACCGAGCTCTGTGTGTGTGTGTGCTCCTGGCTCCCTGCGCCTGACGCAGTCTGGGCGCAGGCAGTCGACAGGGAGAGTTTAACCCTGTTCCAGGCGTAGACCATTTCAGGATATATTTTTTAAAAAAAAATAAAGAAACATCGGTCAAAAAATTCAAGCGGACAATTATAAATCGAAAGGAAATTTGGAGATTGACCCTGATAGTTAGAATTGTATGCAAAAGAGATATTGGAAAACTCTGGGGGGGGACAAATTGTATTTGGAATCGATTTTAGAGTTATTAAAATTAAGACAGACAAAAGTTTAAATGCTATTAATTTCTTGATGAAACGTTGACATGGCGCAGCGATTCCAAATTCTCAAATTTGTAGTTTATCCGTATCCTAAAAATTCCCAAATTTGAAACTTAAACAGTGGCCCCAAATTCTCAAATTTGTAGTTTATCCGTTTCCAAAAAATTCCCAAATTTGAAACTTAAACTGTGATCCCGAATTCTCCCGAATTGTAACTTACTGTCCGGAATTCCCCACTCTAAAAGTTAAAATTTCCAAACGCTTCCAAGTTTTAAAAAAAAACACCTGTCGATTATTCCCAATTTTAGGACAGTCCAAAGTTTCCCGGTTTGTCAGTGTCCAGAATTGCCGCTTTAAAAAACTGAGACAGCGCCCGAAATTCCCAAGTGTGTGTCTGGGGGGGGGTGCAAAAATCCCAAATTTAGCCACTGAAGCGTCCAAAATCTCCCGTTTAAAATCGAAAATCCTCAATCCTAAGACTTGAAACGTCCAAAGTCCCCAGTGCTTGTAACTTAGTCTCAAACAAACATTCCCAATTTTAAGTTAAACGGTGTTGGAGAGATTTCCCAAATTTGTAACAACCCTGCGTCCGGGACGGTTGATTTAACACGGAATAAAATCCTGGCTGCAACTCCCGGTAAGTGGGTTTTTGAAGGTCCCAGGTTCCCTGGATATTGGGGTGTGCTGGGCACAGGGGAAGGTGCCGTTCACAGAGTTCCTTACCTGCTCCAGGTGTGTCCCCCCTGCTGTGATCCTGACACCTACCGCTACAACAGTGCGCCAGGACGGACACAGCATCTACTGCTCCCTTTATACACCTCAAGGCTTCTTCCCAACATAGTTCGCCTGCCCATGTAAGGAGTGACCCACTCCCTCCCACCCCTCCTTGGCCAACTCTGGGAGACAGAAGATACTCTGACCTGGAAACCACTGGCCAATTGGCTGTTCCTTCATGCTCTAGAGCTCTCTCATTGAGGGCCAGTTCCCATCCCCCCCTGCTCACTCTCAGGCTAGACTCTGCCAGGAACTGTCCCTGACATTTATACGGCCTGGAAAAATATCACCGCTGTATTCAACAGAGAGGGACCTGGTGGGATAGAACCAAAGAAATTATTTGTAGGCTCCATACAGTGTGGAAACAGGCCATTCGGCCCCACCTGGACACCCCTACTGTGTCACCCTGCGTTTCACATGACTAACCTACACGTCACTGAACACTATCAATACTTCCCATAATCAATCCCCACCCTAGCACATCTTTAAACTGTGAGAGGAGACTAGAGGGAACCCACACAGACACAGGGAGAATGTGCAAACTCCCCACTGTCGCCCGAGGGTGGAATCAAACCCAGATCCTTGGTGCTGTGAGACAGCAGTGCTGACCACTGAGGCACCATACCACCCTTAATCAAGGAAGGCAATTTTAAATCAGGTTAGGAGTGGTTGGGTGGCATGGTGGCTCAGTGGTCAGCACTGATGCCTCACAGCACCATGGTCCTAGGTTCGATTCCACCCTCGGGTGACTGTCTGTGTGGAGTTTGCACATTCTCCCCCGTGTCTGCGTGGGTTTCCTCCGGGTGCTCCAGTTTCCTCCCACAGTCCAAAGATGTGCAGGTTAGTCATTGGAAACACAGGGTAACCGGGATTGGGTAGGAGGTTGGGTCTCTCTTTGAAGGGTCAGGGTGGACTTGATGGGCCAATGGCCTGCTCCCACACTGCAGGGACTCTTTGCAGAGCGAGTAGCAGAACCCATCCCTAATTGCCCACAGGGCTGTTAAGAGTCAATCCCATTGTTGTGGGTCTGGAGTTACATAGAGTCAGGGAGATGTACAGCACAGAAACAGACCCTTCAGTCCAACTCATCTATGCTGACCAGATATCCCAAACTAATCCGGTCCCATTTGGCCCATATCCCTTCCTACTTATATACCCATCTAGATGCCTTTTAAATGTTGTAACTGTACCAGCCTCCGCCACTTCCTCTGGCAGCTCATTCCATACACGTACCACCCTCTGTGTGAAAACATTGCCCCCTTAGGTCCCTTTTAAATCTTTCCCCTCTCACCCTGAACCTATGCCCTCTAGTTCTGGAATCCTCTACCCCCGGGGAAGAGATCTTGTTTATTTATCCTATCCACGCCCCTCATGATTTTATAAACCTCTATAATGTCACCCCTCAGCCTCCAACACTCCAGGGAAAACAGCCCCAGCCTGTTCAGCCTCTCCCTGTAGCTCAAACCTTCCAACCCTGGCAACCTCCTTGTAAATCTTTCCTGAACCCTTTGAAGTTTCACAGCATGTAGGCCAGACCAGATAAGAATGGCAGATTTACTTCCCTGAAGGATAATTAGTGAACCAGATGAGGCTTTCCAACAATCAATTATGCCTTCCTGGTCATCATTAGACTCTTAATTTCAGAATATTTTATTGAATTCATATTCCATCATCTGTGTGGTGGGATTTGAACCTGGGTGCCTGGAACATTATCTGGGTCTCTGGATTAACACTGCATCGCTGTCAGAGCGATTTCTTGAGCTCCAGTCACTGTTGGCATGTAGAGCAGCTGATGGCCGTACAGCAAGATCCCACAGGATGGGCCTGGTGTTGTGGTTGAAGGGATAGGTATTTATCAGCTCGGAGGGTGTAGAGGGTGGTGGAGGTTAGGGGTGTTTGTGGACGGCGATTTCTGTGCCATGAAATCCTTTATATCCAGGCAGGCGGTGGGAGGAGTCTCAATTAAACATCTGAGCTGAAAAATCAGCCACTCTGACAGTGCTGCACTCCCTCAGTAATGCAATTTCTCTTTTTTATTAATGTCTTTTAAAAAATATTTTCATTCATTCTCATTCATCAGCCATGAATGGAATAGCAGACCATTAAGGCCCGAATGGCCTCCTCTTGCTCCAGATTCTTGCGCAAGGACAACAGACACTAGCTGAGCTTGTGCCACCCACATCACATGGAGGAGAAAATAGAGAGCACAGCCAATGGGGTTGGTTTGGGACGTGCGTTCGACCAATCAGGCAGCAAGGCACCCAGTGCCCAGTTGGTGATCAGAAGGTGGGCTATTGGGAGGAAGCCATTTGCTAACGTTGGCTGGTAGTGGCGTTGTGATGGTGGGTCCCTGTATTGTAATAAGACCAGAGGAAATAGGAGCAGGAGTAGGCTATTCGGCCCCTTGAGCCAGCTCTGCTATCCAACAGGATTGTGGTGATCCACCATTCCACATGTCT
>NC_057750.1:6330280-6330779 GCF_004010195.1 Chiloscyllium plagiosum | reverse complement strand
GCCGCCTAGGCCCATTGCCTTCAATGTTATGATCGTCTGAACGCTCATTGAAATATTTTTTAAAAGGGTGAGGTTTCCCGCTTCAACTACCTTCCCAAATTAGACAAAGCAGGAGGCTAGAAGAACACAGCAAGCCAGCAGCACCCCCCCCCCCAGGCTGTGCATTCCAGACCCCCACTACTCTCTGGGTGCAAAACATCCTTAAATCCCCTCTAAACGTCCTACCTTTTAATTGAAAACAATGTTATTGACCCTTCGACAAAATGACCGAGAGAACTCTGAGGCAAGGACAAGATGGGCCAAATGGCCCTTTTGTGTGGTGTACCATTTCTCTGGGGAGAAAGTGAAGACTGCAGATGCTGGAGATCAGAGCTGAAAATGTGTTGCTGGAAAAGCGCAGCAGGTCAGGCAGCATCCAGGGAACAGGAGAATCGACGTTTCGGGCATAAGCCCTTCTTCAGGAATGAGGAAAGTGTGTCCAGCAGGCTAAGATAAAAGG
>NC_057750.1:6321250-6329384 GCF_004010195.1 Chiloscyllium plagiosum | reverse complement strand
CCCCCACCCCCGTCTGACCTATCACCCTCACCTTGACCTCTTTCCACCTATCACATTTCCAATGCCCATCCCCCAAGTCCCTCCTCCCTACCTTTTATCTTAGCCTGCTGGGCACACTTTCCTCATTCCTGAAGAAGGGCTTATGCCCGAAAGGTCGATTCTCCTGTTCCCTGGATGCTGCCTGACCTGCTGCGCTTTTCCAGCAACACATTTTCAGCTATCATTTCTCTGGTTCTACCAGGAGGATATTTTGAGTGATCAGCTCCACCAACTGACTGTTGGTGCCTTATCGCCAACAAACACATGACATATCATCAATGACCAGTTCATCCACTTTCCAGATGTTGGTCAAGGAGTAAACATCAGCGAGGGCAAATGATGTCCACCTGAAGGGCAAAATGTGGGGCTAACATCACCTCCCTGTAAAGTGCGTTCTCTGACACTGCAGCACTCGCTCAGTACAACACTGGCAGGTGTCACATGGGATTTATACTCCTGTCTCTAGTGCAGGACGCAGTGCCGTCACCTCTGACTCAGGCAGTGAGACATGTTGTAGTTTCAGATATTGCCTATCTGACATCTTCATGTACCTGTAATTCTGAACTTCTGGGATCCTATTCCAAGTCACATCCGCTGCTTTCAAGTATCAATGCTTGCAGTCACTTCCTTTTATTTTAAATATCTCATCCTCAGGTTCAAATCTTTCAAAGCGTTTGCCCCGCTTATCTCCGTAAACTCCTCGAGATCTATAACCTTGCAGTATTGCTGCAGTGTGCTAATGTTGACCCCTTGTCTCCAAGTTACATTGTTCCACAAATGCCGACTCAGGGTTCAAAACTGTGGAATTCCCTCCCTAAACCCTGCTACCCCTCCCTACCTCCTACCTCCTTAAAACATGGCTCTGTGACCAGGCTTTTGGTTATTGGTCCCAAAATCTCCTTATATGGCTCAGTGTAAAATGTTATTTCATAATCGCTTTTATGAAGCAGTTGAGGATGTTTTACTGCTTGAAAGGCACTATTTAAATGCAAATATCGCTCCATGCAATTCTGCAAATGACAGATGGGCTCACAACTCCTGCACAACACTTGCAGAAACCCTGCCATCCAGCAGGAAGGATTCTCTTCCACTCACACTGGCATGGAGTGGGAAAAGCCCTGGGCAGAACCATAATCAGAATGTTAAAAATCACACAACAGCAGGTTATAGTCCAACAGGTTTATTTGGAAGCACTAGCTTTCAGAGCGCTGCTCCTTCACCAGCTGGTTGTGGAGTACACATTAGTAAGACACAGAATTTATAGCAAAAGTTTACAGTGTGATGTAACTGAAATTATACATTGAAAAATATCTTGATTGTTTGTTAAGTCTCTCATCTGTTCGAATGACCATGATAGTTTCACTTCTTTCATATGTAACTCACAAAACCTTTTTTATAAGTTACATTCTCAGGTTCACCGTAACAATTGGTGTCAGCCAGATAAGATGTTGAAGGTGTTAGCCCCCTGTGTTCTCTGCAAGCACAAATTCACCCCACAAATGTATATGTGTTATGTGTGCATGTGGGTTTTTGTGTGTGTGTGTGTGTGTCTGGGGTGGGGGTTTATGAGTTCTGTGAGATAGAATGTATATGTGTGAGTGTAAAGAGGTTTAAGAAGGTGCATGTGTGAGTCTGGGAGTGTGTGTGTCTGTAAGTGTGTGTGTGAGTGTCTGTGTATAGGTGTGTGTGTAGGAGTGTCTGTGTGTGTATATAGTGCAATGGTGGTCACCTGTAGTGTGACATGAACCCAAGGTCCCGGTTGAGGCCCTCCCTGTGGGTACGGAACTTAGCTATCAGCCTCTGCTCGGCCACTTTTCGCTGCTGCTTGTCCCGAAGTTCGCCTTGGAGGATGGTCACCCAAAGGTCCGAGGTCAAGTGTCCTGGACAGCTGAAGTGTTCTCCAACTGGGAGGGAATAATCCTGTCTGTTGATTGTTGTGCGGTGCCCATTCATCTGCTGCCGTAGCCTCTGCTTGGTTTCCCCAATTGTATCATGCCTCAGGGCATCCTTGCCTGCAGCATATTAGACAACATTGGCTGAGTTGTATAGGTGAAAATGTGTTGCTGGAAAAGCGCAGCAAGTCAGGCAGCATCCAGGGAACAGGAGAATCGACGTTTCGGGCATAAGCCCTTCTTCAGGTACCTGCCAAGTACATGGTGGTATCCATGTCCACACTCTGACACGTCGTGCAGCGCCTACCATGACAGAGTTGTATGGCGTTGTCCTGAAAGCCGGGCAGTTTGCTATGAACCAAGCTCTGTTTGAGGTTTGGCGGTTGTTTAAAGCAGTGGAGGTGTGGGGAAGGTCTTGGCGAGGTGCTCATCCTCATTGATAATGTGCTGCAGGTCACGAACAACATGCACATTATCGAAGACCCTCATGCACACATACACATATATGTTTGTGGGAGAATTTGTACTTGCAGAATTACATTGTACTTTGCTCAAAAACTGCATGAATCCATGTAAGACTCTATTAACTATTTTTTTAGATTAGAATCAGTGTAAGCATTATGGCACAGACAGAGAACACAGGGGGCTAACACCTTCAACATCTTATCTGGCTGACACCAATTGTTACAGTGAACCTGAGAATGTAACTAAAAAAGGTTTTGTGCTTTACATATGAAAGAAGTGAAACTATCATGGTCATTCAAACAGATGAGAGACCTAACAAATAATCAAGATATTTTTCAATGTATAATTTCACTTACATCACACTGTAAACTTTTGCTATAAATTCTGTGTCTTACAATTGTATACTCCACAACCAGCTGATGAAGGAGCAACGTTCCGAAAGCTAATGCATTCAAATAAACCTGTTGGATTAAAACCTCTTGTTGTGTGATTTTTCACTTTGTACACCCCAGTCCAACACCGGCGCCTCCAAGTCACAATCAGAATGAGTGACGAGGATAGAGGATTGCACCTGGCATAAAATTGACTGATAATATTTACGACACATGAGTGTCAAAGAATGGTTATTTCCAACAAGAAAGAATCTAACCATCTCTCCTTGACATTCCACTGCATTCTACTCTCACTGAACTCCCCCCAGTGTCAACATCCTGGGTTTACCATTGACCAGGAACTGAACTGGATTAGCTACACAAGCACAGTGGCTACAATAGCAGGTCAGGGTCTTGAAATTCCTCAGCAAATAATGCCCCAAAGCCTGTCCCACCATCTACAAGACGCAAGTCAGATGTGTGATGGAATACTCCCCACTTGCCCTGGATGGGGGCAGCTCCAACAACACTCAAGAAGCTCAACACCATCCAGGGACAAAGCAGCCCCCGCTTGATTGGCACCACACCCACAAAATTCACTCTCCCCATCCCTAATGCTCAATAGCAGCAGTGTGTACCATCTACAAGATGCTCTGCGGAAGTTCACCAAAGATCCTGAGACCGTTCCTTCCAAACCCACGACCACTTCCATCTGGAAGGACAAGGGGCAGCAAACCCATGGGAACGCCTCAGACAGCACTTTCCAAACACATGACCTTGGAATGAGGGAATCCCACCCCCTCCAATTCGCTCACCATTATTCCTGATGAAGGGCTTTTGCCCGAAACGTCGATTTTACTGCTCCCTTGGATGCTGCCTGAACTGCTGTGCTCTTCCAGCACCACTAATTCAGAAATTGAAAATATATCCCCTGTTCTGACGGTGTCGCTGGATCTAAACCCCAAAATTCCCTCCCTAGTAGCTGTTTGGGCATCCCTACAACAGATAGATTTCAAACTAATCTCCACCCTGTGAAGGGTAATTAGAAATGGGTAATAAATGCTGACTCACCCAGCGGTGAGTGGGCACACTGTCTGAACGAATAGAGAAAGGGGATGAATAGAGGATGGGAATCAGGAGCTGGGTCTTATGGTGTAGAGGAGGGAGGCAGGAGAATGTCACCACGAACTGGGAGACAGGGAGAGTTTCAGCAACAATGAATGGGTGAGGCAGATAGTGTTGTCTCTGAGAAACAGGACGAGTCGCCAAGATGACTGGAGAGTCTCAAGAAGTTGGCGGTAGCAAGATTGTGGTGAAGAGTGGGGACTTTCGTTCTAGTGATGACGGCACGAAGGAGACATGTGCCTGGCCACCAGGCCCGTGACTATAAGACACAGGAACAGAAATTGGGCCATTCGGCCCATCGAGTCTACTCCACCATTCAATCACGACTGATAGGTTTTTCAAACCCATTCTCCCCCGTAACCCTTGATCCCCTTGGCAATCAAGAACTTATCAATCTCTGTTTTAAATGTACTCAATGACCCGGCCTCCACAGCCTTCTGTGGCAGTGAATTCCATAGATTCCCCACTGTGGGCGGCACGGTGGCACAGTGGTTAGCACTGCTGCCTCACAGCGCCAGAGACCCGGGTTTAATCCCCGCCTCAGGTGACTGTCTGTGTGGAGTTTGCACGTTCTCACCGTGTCTGCGTGGGTTTCCTCCGGGTGCTCCGGTTTCCTCCCACAATCCAAAAATTTGCAGGTCAGGTGAATTGGCCATTCTAAATTGCCCGTAGTTTTAGGTGAAGGGGTAAATGTAGGGGTATGGGTCTGGGTGGTATTAGCCTCGGTGGGTCGGTGTGGACTTGTTGGGCCGAAGGGCCTGTTTCCACACTGTAAGTCATCTAATATAATCTAATCTAATCACTCTCTGGCTGAAGACGTTTCTCCTCATCCCCATTCTAAAGGGTCTTCCCTTTACTCTTAGCCTGTGCCCTCGGGTCCAATTCACTCCTTGCAATAGAAGCATCTTTCCAACATCCCCACTGTCCAGGCCGTTCGGTGGTCTATGACGGAGCCGGTAACAAGCCAGGCTGTCAAGTTTCTTTCTTTATTTCTTCATTTTCTGCCTTTTATGTTCTGTGCTTGATGTTCACACTTTCCTGTGTTTTAAGATGGAACCAGAGATTGGCGAAACCAAACAACACTTTTCGCTGCAATTCGTAATAGAATCCGTGTGACAATAAATAAATCAAATCAAATTGAGAAGTTGTGAATGTGAACTGTGAGGCGGGGAAGGGAATGGAGTTTTTCTATAAATCTGAGAGGGCGTTGATTACAGGAGAATGGTCTGTCTCAGATAAGTGACACTCTGGCAGAAGTGGATCCCAGGACAGAATCTTGGCCTCATCCCTGTGTGGCTTTCTCTCAGCCTGACGTGGTGTTCTCTCTGCATTTCCCCTCCCCCCACCTTATCCCAGTTCCAACCTTCCAACTCAGCACCACTCTCATGACTGTCCTATCTGTCCATCTTCCTTCCCACCTGTCTGCTCCACCCTCCTCTCTGACCTATCGCCATTACTCCCACCTCCATCTCCCTATCGCATTCTCACCTTCCCCCCCCCCCCCCCTCCCCCCATTGCAATGTTAGGCCTGGGCTGATGGGTTCTGACCTAGCCAATGGCTTGGCAGTATAGCTACCCTCGTTCAGCCACACACTGGGGCAGCACTGCCTCTGTTGATCATTCTCTTCTGGCGTGCTCTTCCTGAAGACACCACCACGTTTAGGCTGAGGAAGAAGGTTTGAGATCTATCCTGGAACGGGGAATTGAACCCTCTGCTGTTTGCAGTGACCTCGTTCGCACCTGATTCTGACCCTATCACTGTCCAGCTCCCTGCCACAGGGCAGCAAGTCATTGTTCCACGATTATCACGGACCACCTTCTCCTCTGGAGAGTTTCCCCCCCTTTCATCCCACAGCCTCAGCTCCCTGCTTGGACCTCCTCCCCAAAATTCACTAAGAAGGCCGTCTCAGCACACCCATTGTCCTACTGCAGTGTGTTATTTTTCTCCCCCCCCCCCCCCCAGGTTAATTCCTGTGTCTATTGTCTAGTCTCTCCCCATTTTGGGACCCTTGTGACTCCTTTCATCTCTTTAACTAATGCCCTAGTCTCATCTGTTTTCTCTCTCGCTCTTCAGATCATTCGCTCCAGACCAACACAGCTGACAGCTCTCTTTCTTTTATTTTGGAAACACCCCAGCTTTAATTATTCACACGCTGTTCCGACTCTCTTGTTGGTGACAGAGATTTTACTGTCTCTTCTGGATCTGTGTGCAGTCTTACTTTCCATGCACAACTTTTAACTTAATCCTGTGTCGTTAACCACCCCCACCCCCTGCTGCTTAGCTTGAACCTGCGGCCTATTCAGTAGGCCACGCGCCCTGACCCTTCCCCGCTTGGCTGCATCGATCTCTCGTTGAATCACTTCTCCTTCCACTTTGTCCAAATGAAGCTGTTGCCATGGGTACCTCTGCAGGCCGTAGTAATACCCGCCTCCTTGCGTGGAATGTGGAGCTTTCATTACCCTCCTCTTCCCTGGGCACCTTCCGCATCCTCCAATATGTTCATCTCGGTATCAGAGATACTTGCTGCCCTTGCTCCAACTGGAAAACTTCCAACTTCCACTTTGACCTCAACTTGTCTTTGCCATGTCCCTTCCTGTACCTCACATCTCTGTCACCATTTCTGGGGTCAGCTTCCTGTCAATATGAATAATCAAATCAATTGTCTCTGAGAGCTACCTGACTGCACCTTCACACCTTGCCTTCTCTGAGGAGCCCACTCCAGTTTCCCAGTTCTCCATTACATCTGTTTGCTCCTTTTTCCTGCAGAATCCCTGTCGTGTGGAAGCAGGCTATTCAGCCCGAGGGTCCACACAGACCCACCTCCCTACCCTAGCCCTGCGTTTCCCACGGCCGACCCACCTAGCCTCCACATCCCTGAACACAATGGGCAATTTGGCATGACCAATCCACCTCACCTGCACATCCCACACAGACCCGGGGAGAACGTGCAAACTGAATTCAGACTGTTGCTGGAGGCTGGAATCGAAGCCAGATTCCTAGTGCTGTCAGGGGCGTGGTGTTCCCTCGGCCCGGCGTGGTGTTCCCTCGGCCCGGCGTGGTGTTCCCTCGGCCCGGCATGGTGATCTCTCGGCCCAATGTGGTGATCTCTTGACCCAGCGTGGTGTTCCCTCGGCCCGGCGTGGTGATCTCTCGGCCCAATGTGGTGATCTCTTGACCCAGCGTGGTGTTCCCTCGGCCCGGCGTGGCATGGCAGTCTTTCGGTGACATGTGGTGATTCTTTGGCCGGACATGGTCTCAGCCCTGAGGTGATTCAAGGCCTTGTGCGGACTGGAGGCAAGGTGTCAGTGTGGGCTGGAAGGAATGTTATTCTGAAATTTATTTCTCTGACTTTTCTAATTTTCTCCTACGATCCGTAATGCTGGGCATTTTTATTTCTTTACTTTTCTAATTATTTTCCTAAGAACGTGTACAGAAGAATCTGTATGTTGTGCCGAAGGTGGGGCCATTAAGGTGGTGCCTTGTGAAGATTCCACACACTCATGCGGCAATAAAGCTCATTCAGAATCTTACCATTTTTTAGTCAAGTGTCACTTTAGTTGAGTTTCAGGGCGGGTACCTTTCTGTAAGACCTGGCAAGATATCGTGCCAAATTTGCCTCAGTAAACACTCTACCGCGCCCCTCTTGCCCAATACTCTCCTGGCTTTCCCACTCACTGTAATTGGAACTACTGGTCACTGCCGGTACATTCCAGAGCCCCTGGCACCATCCTTGAAAGGCCATTGTGCATTCGGTCACAAGTTGGTGCTCCAGGGCAGCTCTGATTGGTTTGGGGGCCTGATGCTTGTTGGCGCCCGGCTTTGCGGACGGAGAGCTGGAGATCCTGGTGAATGGATGGTTCAACGGAGGGGCATTTTCTGTGCCCAGGGCCAACAGAGGAGGCCATCATGCCAGCCTGGTCTGGGATTGCGCCCGCCCCCCGGGTCAATACGGTCTCAGCTGCAATCAATGGACCATCTCCACACTGCCCGGGAAAGTGTTGCCATCATCTCTGCGCTATCCCCACACACTCAACCCGTCTCCCACCAAGGCTCCACCTCAAACACTCTCACTATCTCCCCGGCGCATACCCCCACCACAACACCTTCCTTTGGTCTCTCTTACCCGTCCAATTCCATCCCTACCCCGGGCTACTAACTCTGCATGTGCCCACTGCGCTGCTGACTCAAACACTCAGAGGGTCTCACCACCCTAGCCCCACCTCCACCAGCTGTAGCCCCCC
>NC_057750.1:6311513-6320961 GCF_004010195.1 Chiloscyllium plagiosum | reverse complement strand
TCCGACTTCCATTTCATCCCACTTCATCCATCCCTTTCCCTCGATCCTGGGGGAAAGGGCACACGGCAGGGCAGAAAGAGTCACTGCGGGCGGAGGGGTGCCTGACCTTTGGCTCCTCACACCTAACGAGGAGGGTAAACTCGACCCTGATTGTCCTGAATGGCTGACTGACTGTGCCCGAGCCCTGGAGGCTATCCCTGACACGGAGTGTCGGCAGTACCCGACTGAAGGGTGTCTCCCTTCACATGTAGGAACATAGGAGTAGGCCATTCAGCCCTTTGAGTCTGTTCCACCATTCAATGGCTGATCTGTGGCCTAACTCCATAGCTCTAAATTTGTTGAATCCGATATTGAGTCCAGAATTCTGCAGGGTCCCCGAGGGGAAAATAAGGTCCTGTTTTTCCAGGTTGCGCTGAGCTTCACTGGAGCACTGCAGCAAGCCTGAGGGTCAAACTTCCAGCTCAGCACTGTCCCCTTGACTTGTCCGGACTTGTCCTACCTGCCTATCTCCTTTTCCACCTATCCACTCCACCATCTCCTCCCTGACCTATCACCTTCATCCCCTCCCCCACTCACCCATTGTACTCTATGCTACTTTCTCCCCACCCCCACCCTCCTCTAGCTTACCTCTCCACACTTCAGGCTCACTGCCTTTATTCCTGATGAAGGGCTTTTGCCCGAAACGTCGATTTCGCTGCTCGTTGGATGCTGCCTGAATTGCTGTGCTCTTCCAGCACGACTGATCCAGAATCTGGTTTCCAGCATCTGCAATTATTGTTTTTACCATGTAGGCCAGGGAGCAGAGTGGGGTGTTGAGGTGACAGGTAACTGGAAGCTCAGGGTCTTTTTTGCGGGCAGAGGGTAGGTGTTCTGCGAAGAGGTCGCCCAGTCTACACTTTGTTTCCCCAATGGAGAGGAGAGCACTGTACTTGATCTATGCTTTCCCCGTCCAAAATGGATAACCTCACATTTACTTACATTGAGCTCTGTCTGTCACAGGTTTTCCCAGTCACTGAGTCTACCAATATCTCTTTGTTAAAAAAAAATCACACCACACCAGGTTATAGTCCCAACAGGTTTATTTGGAAGCACTAGCTTTCGGAGTGCTGCTCCTTCCTCAGGTGGTTGTGGAGAGTAAGATTGCAAGGCACAGAATTTATAGCAAAAGTTTCCAGTGTGATGTAACCGAAATTATATAATGAAAAAGACCCGAATTGTTTGGGTCTTGAATTGAAACAATTTGGGTCTTTTTCAAAATATAACTTCAGTTACATCACACTGGAAACTTTTGCTATAAATTCTGGATCTTACAGTCTTACTCTCCACAACCACCTGATGAAGGAGCGTCGCTCCGAAAGCTAGTGCTTCCAATTAAACCTGTTGGACTATAACCTGGTGTGGTGTGATTTTTAACTTTGTCCACCCCAGTCCAACACCGGCATCTCCGAATCATGAATATCCTTTTGTGATTTCATACCATCATGTACACTGTCTACAATACCACCTAGCTTTCTATTTTGGGCAGGCTGGGGGATTTCGGATCCATTATATGTCAAAATGTCTAGAGGTAAAAAGTCGAAATAATGACATTGATTCCTGGCTCTGCCCTGCCACTCAGTGCTCCGCCTTGTGGTGAGCAAAAGAATTGCAGGTGGTATTCCCTACTCCAGCCACAAGGTGGTGAATGTGAGCAATAGTAGGCAAAGACCATCCCAGCATTGACCAATCCCAAACTCAAGATTGTAGATAAACCTACATGTCTGTCAATGGCCCAAGAAGCAATGGGTAGGCATGGTGGTAATGTCACTGGACAAGCCATCCAAGAGACTAGACTAATGCTCTGTGGATGTGGTTCAAATCACATTTAGGTCCATTGAACAAATCCAAAGTTGAGAGCTAGACTCAGTGATGGCAACCATGAAACTTTTGTCAAAACTACAACCTAATGCTGTGCGTGGTAAGGTGAATTACCTACAGTTTTCAGGGATGTGCAGGCTAGCTGGATTGGCCATGGGAAATGCATGGGGTTGGGAGGGGCGGATGGCCTGCTATTTGAACAGTCGGTGTGGAGTCGATGGGCTGAATGGCCTGCTTTTGCACACCATAAGGATGCTGTGACTGTTGCAAAAACCGATTTATTTCACTCACGCCCTTTTGGGATGGAAATCCGCCGTCCTTATTTGGCCTAGAGACAAAAAAAAACTGTAGTTGCTACAATCCAAGGTAGACAAGGAGGAGGCTGGAAGAACACAGCAAGCCAGGCAGCATCAGGAGGGGGAGAAGTTGACGTTTTGGGTGTAACCTTTCTTCAGGACTGGGGGTGGCTGTGAGGGGAACTACAGATCCCTATCTGACCTGGCCTACGCGTGACTCCAGACCCACAGACACAGAGGGATTCACTCAAAAGTGGCCGAGCAAACCACCCAGTTCAAGGGCAGTTGGAGATGTCCAACCCTGTCCAGCAACTAGCAAATCCTACGAAACAATAAAGGAAAAATTAATGCCGCACAGTCAGACCCAGGGCCTCAATCTCCATGGTCAATAGTTTCGGGCCGATATGTTAATTTTCCTGCTCCATGATACTGTCTGACGTGCTGTGCTTTTCCAGCTCCACATCTATAGACTCTGACTTCCAGCATCTGCAGTCCTTATGGCCCCTCGCCCCATATTCGATCTCACTTTCTCTGTGTCCATCTGAGTTGAACCAACTCAGGGTAGACCAGAACTTCAATCCTGGGAATCTTCTGGAAGTCGGTGGCTCAGTGGGAAGCAGTTTCAGTCGGTCAGAACCGTGCTGGGTGGGAGTCCCAGTCCGGAGATTTGAACATGAAGCCCAGGCATTAACCTCGCCGCGCAGTGCTGAGGGTGTGCTGTGCTGTCGAACGTGACGTCAGATTGAGACCCTATCTGCCAGTTCGTAGGCTAAAGAAATCCCTCAACTCTTCAGGAATGAGTAAAACTCCTGTCACCAGGATTGCGTAAAATTAATGCTGTCCTTCCTCATTGGCAGAATGGAAAATGCTTCCAGAAGTTTCTGCAGGGAGTCCTTGAAGTGGAAAGCAGAGAAGCATTTAAGAGTTTAGAAGGATGGGAAAGTGGAAGGAAGAGGTGTGGGAGTCTCATTGAAACCTATAAAGTTCGAACAAGAATTGACAGGTTAAACACAGGAAGGATGTTCTCAACGACCAGGGGCTCAGGCTGTAAGGATACAGGGTCGGCCATTTTGGACTGAGATGAGGAGAAATGTCTCCACCCAGAGAGTGGGGGGAAGCCTGTGCAATTCTCTGCCACAGAAAGCAGTTGAGGCTAAAGCATTGAATGTTTTCAAGCAGGAGTTAGTCATAGAGTCATCCAGCACGGAAACAGACCCTTCGGCCCAACCAGTCGTGCTGACCATAATCCCAAACTCAACTAGTCCCATCTGCCTGCTCCTGGCCTATATCCCTCCAAACCTTTCCTATTCATGGACTTATCCAACTGTCTTTTAAACATTGTGACTGTACTGTATCCACCACTTCCTCTGGCACTTCATTCCGCACACACACACCACCCTCTGTGTGAAAATGTTGACCCTCACGTCCTATTCAAATCTTCCTCCTCTCACCTTAAATGTACGCCCCCTGGTTTTGAACTCCCCCTGCTCTGGGGAAAAGACCCTTGTCATTAACCTTATCTATGTCCCTCATGATTTTATAAACCTCCATCCTATACATTCCGGTGATAAAAGGTCCAGGGTTGAAGGGAGCGAAGGGAACGGGGGAGAAAGCAGGAGCAGGGGACTGAGTTGGATGATCAGGCATGATCCTATTGAATGGGGAGCAGGCTTGAAGGGCCAAATGGCCTTCTGTTGCTCCTATTTTCTCTGTTTCTAAAATGTAGGTGGATGCACTCATGGGGATGAAGGAATTCACAAAATGAGGTTGGACAACATAGAAATGGGAGGAGGTTCCTTTAGACTAGACAGACCTGCGCTGTAAATTCTGTGTGTACGTGTCTCTCTCTCTCTCTCTCTCTCCCTGTCTGTGACGTGTGCAATAGTTGACTGTCAGTCAGTACATGGAAAGGTCAATTTTCTGCTAAACTGGTCACAAGAAACCATAACGCCCCAGGACAGCAAAAGCCTGTCCATTTATTTTATATCAGCACTGACTCAGCCTCAAAAGCCAACCATCCCACAGAATCATTCATTCTACAGGGAGGGAGGTGGTGGTTAAGTCGCTGGATCAGTAATTGTTAGCTGCTGTGCAACAGCCTGACCTTGGATTAGAACACTCCATGTGCTGGGACCTGCTGGGAGCAAGTACCCCTCCTGACAGGCAGGGTCTAACACCAACACACTGGGGAGGATAACTTCCCTGACTGTTCTTCTTTGGCCGTCTGAGGGGCCTAGGTCCTTCGATGCACATGCCCTCTCAAAAACAGCACCTCTGACAGTGCAGCACCCCCTCGATAAATCACAGTGAAACGTAGGAAATCAAGGCAGGAGTAGGCCATTCAGCCCTTTGAGCCTGCACCACCATTCGACAGGATCCTAGCAGATAGAATAGAACTTTACAGCACCCTTCGGCCCTCAATGTTGTGCCACGATGTGAAACCAACCTGAAGCCCATCTAACCTACACTATTCCATTCTCGTCCGTACGTTTATCCAATGACCATTTAAATGCCCTTAAAGATGGTGAGTCTACTACTGTTGCTGGTAGTGCGTTTCTCACCCTTACTACTCTTGAGTAAAGAAGGGCTTTTCCCAACAATAGATTCTTAATTCCAGATGTTTATTGAATTCAAATTCCACCACCTGCCGTGGTGGGATTCTGGCCCAGGTCCTCAGGGTATTATATAGGTTAACAGTCCAGCGCTAATACCACAAGACCATTGCTTCCCACCTGGGGAAACAACCTCTCCATAAGTCCCCCTGTCAAGTCCTCTAAGACGCTTGTACATTTCAATGAGGTCACCTCCGATGAGCGCAGGCCCAGCCTACTGGTCTGGCAGCGTCCGTGGAGAGAAATCAGAGTTAGCGTTTTTTCTGGTTGAGTGACCCTTCCTCAGGACTGACGGTAGCTAGGAAAATATCGGTTTACATGCAGAAATCAGAGTTAACATTTCAGGTCAAGTCTACTCAATCTCTCCTCAGAAGACAATCCCCTCCATGAGGGAGGTGATGGTCTAGTGGTATTATCACTGGACTATTAATCCAGAGAGCCAGGTAGTATCCCAGGGACCCAGGTCCAATTTCTACTGTGGCAGATGTGGAATTGGAATTAAGAGTCTAATGATGACCATGAATCCATTGTTGGAAAACTCCATCTGGTTCACTATTTCCCTGGAGGGAAGGAAACTGCTATCCTTACCTGGTCTGGCCTACATGTGACTCCAGACCCACAGCGATGGGGTTGACTCTTAACTGCCCTCTGGGGCAATTAGGGATCGGTAATAAATACTACCTGAGTGTGAATGAGTAAAGAAAAACAAAATCCTGGGATCAACTGAGTGAACCTTCTCCGGACTGCCGCCAATCCTGATACAGTGGGACCTCAATTATCCGGCGTTTAATTAACTGAATTTTGGGTGATCCGACCAAAATCGCAAGGTCCCGATGCATGGCCAGCTATGTTATCTGATATTCAATTAACCGAACGAAATACTCCCCGTCTGTGTTTTGGATACTCAAGATTCCTCTGTATATCATTCCTTGGATAAGGGGGACAGGCTTCACAGAATTTCAGCTATTTACTGACTCGTGCCTTGTATAGTTTTGGCAAATTTCCCTCCTATTATACGCCACTCCCTTTGAAATGAAAGAAAACACTTCATTTGCCTCCACCATTACCTGCTGAATTTGGATGCCTATTGTTTTTGTGATTCATGCACGGTGACTCCCAGATCCCTCTGCCCTGCAGTCTTTCTCCAGTAAGATAACATCCAGTGCCTCTACCTGAAGAGTGCAGTGCTATCCTTGGTGCAGTGAGACCGAGCAATGAAGGAGGCAGACCTGGCTCACTGGGTGGTACCGCTTTCCTCTAGATGTAAGCTTGCTCGCTGAACTGGAAGGTTCTTTTTCAGACATTTTGTCACCCTACTAGGTAACATCTTCAGTGAGCCTCTGGATGAAGCACTCATGGTGTAGCCCACTTTCGATTTATGTGTTTGGGTTTCCTTGGGTTGGTGATGTCATTTCCTGTGGTGGCATCATTTCCTACGGTGATGCAATTTCCTGCTCTTTTTCTCAGGGGGTGGTAAATGGGATCCAAGTCAATGTGTTTGTTGATAGATTTTGGTTGGAATGCTTCTAGGAATTCTCGTGGGTGTCCGTGTTTGGCTTGTCCGAGGATGGATGTGTTGTCCCAGTTGAAGTGGTGTCCTTCCTCATCCGTATGTGAGGATATGAGTGAGCTATAGATCTTCTCAAAAACTCGCTAACTGCTCTCCCCTCTCAGTCACACAATTGTGGGTTCAAGTCCGACTCCTGTTGGACCTCTGTAATCCAGGGGAGTGCTGCACTGCGCTGTCTTCCCGAAAACAGTGTTTACACTGAGTTCTTGCCTGTCCCTCTCAGATGGATGTGAAAGGTACCATGGCCATTATTTCTCTTCCTATCAAGTCTGCTTGGTCCATGTTTCCCTTTAAAAGGGTCTTTATACACCACGCCGATTCCGTTTAATGAATTTGATATCCAGAGAAGAAGAATTAGGAACACATGAATATGTATAAATTTATGCTATCAATGCTATCAAAGGCTATTATTCTGTTTCACTGAACCATATTACTATTATCATTGTCGTGATTTAATGGTTAGTTGTTATTTATTTATTTATGTAATTAGTGGGTAACTTTGTACAGTTTTGAACTGTTTTCTTTTTGTGTTTGTTGTAATATCCAAAAAAAAAACTCTTTTTGTTTCAATAAAAAGAGACAAATTATCACATTGTCATCACTGTAAAAGTTTGTGAGACCGAAGTCAAAATCCTCCAGATGCTTAAAATCCGAATTAAGTAACACATGGTTCGGTTGGGGGATCTCAAAACTATTTTCAGGGTGAGAGGAGGAAGATTCAAGAGCTACATGAGGGGCAAAACGTTTCCACACAGAGGGTGGCTCACATGTGGAGTGAGCTGCCAGAGGAAGTGGTGGATGCAGAAACAGTTACAACATTTAAAAAACATTTGGATAATGACATGAACATAGAAGGTTTAGAGGGATATGGGCCAAGTGCAGGCAGGTGGGATGAGTTTAGTTTGGGAAACGTGGTTGGCATGGATGGCTTGGGCTGACGGGTGAATGCTGAACCCACTCAGTGCACCTGCTGGTGGGAGCTCTCATGTGCACATTAACTGCTCTGACCCTATGAGACACCCTGAGGATGCTGTGCCAATGCACCCAGGTGCTATGTCAATGCAAAGTAAGAGGGTGAGGAAACGAGTGTGGGTTCAGTTAGAATGGGCAATACCCAAAGGGGGAGCGATCAGCAAGGGGCAGATGGGGTGGGGTCGGGTGGAGGGTGTGGAATCTCTGCTGGTCACCGAAGGGTTAAACTGAATTGAGTCTAAAAGCCAGCAGGCTGAGATTGAAAGGCAGCCGATGTGTGAGGACAGCTGACTGAGGAGAGAACTTCCCAGGTTTAATAACCTGACAGCTGGTGGGGTGCAGCTCCCGCCTGGAATGTGGAATGTGACGGACACTTGATGCCGTGGCTGATCAGTAACTGATAAAAAAAACCTTGGAATATCAGGCAGACAGACTGCGTCACCCAACCCACCACTCGGAGCCCGCTCTGCTGTCCCCACCCCCCGGCTCACAATGGGACACTGTCCTTGCCCTGAACAGAATGTGTGTGTGTGTGTGTGTGTGTGTGCATTTGTGTGTGTGCTCATGTGCGTGCATATGTGTGTGTGCGCGTGTGTGTCGGTGAGTGTGTGTGTCCATGAGTGCGTGCATTTGTGTGTGTATGAGTGTGTGTGCGCATGTGTGTATGAGCACGTGTGTGCATGTATGTGAGTCTGTGTGCATGTGCGCACATATGTGCGAATGTGTGTGCATGCGTGAGTGTGCATGAGTCTATACGTGCATGAGTGTGTATGTGTATGTGAGTGTGTGCTTGTGAAAGTGTGTGTGCGTTTGTGCATGCGCGTGTGTGCGTGTATATGAGTGTGTGTGTGTTTGTGTGTTGTGTGTTGTGTGTGTGTGTGTGTATGTGTAATATGCTTGTGGATTATTTGACTACAGGGGGCAACTATCCAGTTGTATCCATCCCTCACTCTATGAGCAAACACGCATGTGCACACACATACACAATTACACACACAGAGAAAATTCACACACACGCAAACACACAGTGGCTCAGTGGTCAGCACTGCTGCCTCACAGCGCCAGGGATCCAGGTTCAATCTCACCCTCAGGCGATTGTCTGTGTGGAGTTTGCACATTTGCCCCATGTCTGTGCCTGGGTTTTCGCAGGTGCTCCAGTTTCCTCCCATAGTCCAGCGATGTGCAGGTTAATGTAGATTGGCTATGGGAAATTGCCCCATAGTATTCAGGGATGTATAGGATGGCCATTGGGAATGCAGGTTTACAGGAATAGGGTCTGGGTGGGATAACGTTTGCAGGGTCGTTGTGGACTTGGTTGGGGCAAATGGCCTCTTTCCACACTGTAGGGATTTCATTCACAGTCACACTTATCAATACAAACATGGTTACACACTCAGGTACACAAGACACTTGTAGACTTGCCCTAACACAAACACAATGACATACCCACAGATGCACAACACATTTGTAGACAGGCTTTGGCAGACACACTCAAGCACACTCACAGACACAAACACAATTGTACCTTTTGTAGACACACTCAGATACACAAACGCATACTTGTACCCACAGTAAGATACACAAACACAAACTTGTAGACACAGTCAGACACACACTGACAGACACACTTACAGGCACAATCATATTCACACATTTACAAACACACACACACCACACACACACTCACACATACACAACCCACAGACACACACACACACCCCACACACACAGACACACACACACAGGCACACACACAGACACACATACACACACACAGCACACACACCCCACACACACACACACCCACGCACACACTCACACACACACTCTGTGTATCCAGTGAGAAACCTAGAAGGAGAAAGAGAGAGAGTCTCAGGCAGAGAGGCAGGGCAAGAGAGTGACACAGAGAGAGATAGAACAAGATGGAGAGAGAGACAGACAGAGTGTGAGAGAGAGAGAGAGAATGTGAGAGAGATAGACAGGGTGTGAGAGAGAGACAGGGTGTGAGAGAGAGATGGAGATGGGGAGAGAGAGAGAGAGAGACAGGGTGTGAGAGAGAGATGGAGATGGGGAGAGAGAGAGAGAGAGGATGTGTGAGAGAGAGAGAATGTGAGAGAGATAGACAGGGTGTGAGAGAGAGA
>NC_057750.1:6300721-6307857 GCF_004010195.1 Chiloscyllium plagiosum | reverse complement strand
CAGGGAGCAGAGAGACAAACAGAGTGATACAGAGAGATGGGGGGAGAGAGAGCAAGAGAGAGACAGAGAGAGAGAGAGAGAGAGAGAGGGGGTAAGAGATCCATGGATCGACAGTAAATGAAGTAAATGAAGTTGGAGAGACTGAAAGATAGGTGTGTGTGTGTGTGTGTGAGTGTGTCTGGGTGTGTGTGTGTTGTGTGTGTGTGTGTGTGAGTGTGTCTGGGTGTGTGTGTGTGTGTCTGGGTGTGTGTGTGTGTGTGTGGGGTGTGTGTCTGAGTGAGAGTGACCAGCTAAAACGGGTAAAAGTCCTATTAGAATGCAAATCAAAATTAAAGTGTGTGTCTGGGTGTGTGTGTGTGTGTGTGTGTGACAGAGAGAGACAGTGGGATAGAGAGAATGGGCAAGAGACAGAGAGAGATAGAGTGAGGGAGAGAGACAGAGCAAGACACAGAGACAGTGAGACAGAGATGAAAATTAGCTAGTGAGCAAGAAACATAGAGTTGTACAGGGGGAAATGCAGCAAATGTGTTTGAGTTCTGAATACACAAAGACATGCTTAGAAATAGACAAGAGACAGAGAGATGGAGATGGTATGAGGGAAACACAACATATAACAGACCATTACAAAGAGATACAGGTACAGGTGCTGAGATAAAGTCAAAGGTACCATAGAGGAATTGAATTTACTGCTTTACTTGGTCAGGTATTAACTATTGACCAAGACTTGAAGGCTTGATTCCTTACCTGTGAGAGTAGATGAGATCCCAATCTGACATCTGAAAGACAGTTCCCCTGGCAGTGTGACACGCCCTCAGTCAGGCAGCACAGGGTCCTCACCTCTCTGGGATTTAAAACCTTGAACTTGTGAGTGCATTGGGCTCATTGTTGACTTGAGTCCCTGCTGTTCATTTGCATTCATGTGGTTGCAATGCAGTACCTCACAGGCTCATTAACATTTACGCGTCACCTCGCCTCCCTGGGCTTCTGTTTCTGACTAGAATGTCCATCTCCTAAACGTTGCCACAGTTCTAGTCTGGAGCTTGTTACTACACCTTTCCTTACACTATGCAACACTTAGATAAAAACATGAAGATGCAAAGATTGGAGGGGTAAGGACAAAGGGCAGGCAGAAGGGATTAGTTTAATTTGGCATTATGTTTGCCACAGCATCATGGGCTGAAGGGCCTGTTTCTGTGCTGTGCAGAATGTTTCTTTGGTTAATGAGTATTATGTAATTTCAACTTCTTCCTCCATATTCCTTTTATCTATTTTTATTTCTTTCGTTCAGAGAACTTATTCCGTATCTCCCCACCAGTCTGTCAACAATTCAATTCCTTGCAGCGTTTTGGTTACGTTAATGATGTCATGGACCAGGTCAGACCCCCTCAAAACATTGCAAGAAAGTAGCCCAGACCCTCCATTTGCTCGTTGCAGGTGTATAGTGGATATTCCTGGTGAGATGCAGCTGGTCAAACCCACTTAGTTTAAACAAAACAGAATTTATTTGCAAGATTACTGAATGAAACTTAACCTCTCCAAAAACCCAACAGATCATCCCAACTTAATGATGCTGTTCGCAATACATGCAACAATCCCCATAACACTCCTTGGCATGAAAAGGAAAAATCAAACGCAGGGTCTTACAAGAGAGAGGTCACAGAGAGAGAGAGAGAGAGAGACAACAGAGGGATTCAGTGTGGACCACCCTCTTTCATGTAGATTCTTCCTGGGCTAGCAGGCCCAAACCTGCCTGACTGCTTTCAGTGAATATCCAGCCTGCTAAAACCCAAACCAAACCAGAGAAGAGCTGAGCTGGCCACTCCCCTTTCATTGGACATAAGAGCATAGGAACAAGGAGCAGGAGTGAGCCATCTGGCTCCTCCAGCCTGCTCCCCCATTCAGTAAGATCATGGCTGATCTGTATCGTGGACTCAGCTCCACTTACCCGCCCCCTTCACCATAACCTTTCATTCCTTCACTGTTCAAATAATTATCCACTAACCCACCCTCTCATCATATCTCTTAACTCTTTTATTGTTAAAAAAAAAACCCACCTTGGCTTTAAAAATGTTTACTGAAGTAACGTCAACTGCTTCTCTGGGCAGGTAATTCCATAGAGTTACAAAGCCTTCTGGGTGAAGACATTCCTTCTCGATTCTGTCCCAAATCTGCTCCCGCTAATTTTGAGACAACACCCTCTTGTCCCAGTTTCACCCACCAGTGGCAACATCATCTCTGCTTCGATCTTATCAATTCCCTTCATACTTAGGTAAGTACAAATGTTTTTTTAAAACTTGAAAGCCTTTTTCCTGAAGCAGTATCTGTTAGCTATAATCAAACTGGTCCCAAAACCCATCCAAACGTCGACTTTTTTGGAACTTGTATTTTTATGATCTCCTGAAACAAAATAGCCAAGGACAACATAACCTTGTTGAAGAAGCAGCGTCATCACAATGGATAATCATTTAAAAAAATATTTTAATGAAATTGTGTCTGAGGTATTTTTACTTATTCTTTCACGCGATGTGGATGTCACTGGCAAGGCCTGAAACGTTTGGCATCCGTCCCTGATTGTCCCTGTACTGAGCGGCTTACTCAGCCATTTCAGACGCAACTGAAGATCACAGGATGCCTACAGTGTGGAAGCAGACCATCTGGCCCATCGAGTCCACACCAACCCTCTGAAGAGCACCCCACCCAGATCCTCACCCTGACCCTATCCCTGTAACCTTGCATTTCCCAGAGCCGATCCACCCCAACCTGAACATCTTTGGACTGTGGGTGGAAGAGTCATCCAAACATTGGTCTGAAGCTGAGCTCACTTTGCTCCAAAACCCATTGGCACTGGGGTTTCTGCCTGGACCAGTTATGACCGGCTGAATCCCCTTTTATGGAGGCGCAGGTTTCGAATTGTCCTTTAGAAATCCTCCTGGTGGTGATGATGCTTTCCAGTGGGGTTGCACCTCACCAACCTTGATGAGAGAATTTTCAGAGAAGAGACGGGAGGGAGGGTGTGGGGTAAAGGCTATTGCTCCAGGGAAGTTATCTAATATTTGTTTATCTACTCTCAAACACAGTCATGTGACCCCACTCTGTTACACGATCGAGTGGTGGAGCAGACTCAATGGGCCAACTCTCCTGCTCCTTGGATGCTGCCTGACCTACTGTGCTTTTCCAGCACCATACTCTAGACTCTAATCTCCAGTACTCACTTGCACCTCAATGGGCCAAATGGCCTAATTCCGCTCCTACCTCCTACCTCCTTATGAGCATCGAATCCCTACAGACTGGATAGGGGCCTTTCAGCCCATCAAATCTGCACTGGTCCTCAGACAAGTATCCCAGACACACCCCCTTACTGTATCCCTGCATTTCCATGGCTAACCAGCCTAGCTTGCACATCCTTAGACACATTAGGACAATTTAACATGGCCAATCCACCCTAACCTGCACATCTTTGGACTGTTTGAGGAAACCGGAGCACCCGGAGGAAACCCACGCAGACACAGGGAGAATGTGTAAACTCCACACAGTCACCCGAGGGTAGAATTGAACCCGGGTCCCTGGCGCTGTGAGACAGCAGTGCTAACCGTTTAGCCACAGTGGCTAAATGGTTAGCACTGCCGTCTCACAGCGCCAGGGACCCGGGTACCATCTACTGCAGTATCCAGTCAGAAGTAACACCATTATTTGAAATCACAAGCTTTCGAAGTGCTGCTCCTTCATCAGAGGATTTCAAATAATCCTGTTGGACTATAATCTGGTGTCTCGTGACTTCTGACCCCAGTCCAACACCAGCACCTCCACATCATGGCTGTATCCAGTGGATCTGGTTTTGCAGAGTATCTATATCTGTCTTGTCAGTGACACAGGCAGTCCCCGAATGGTGAATTCACTCTGTTGTGGAGTTTGTTTGCAAGTGAACTTGTACAGAGTGCAAAGTATTATAAGGTAGCTGCTCGCAAGTACAGAAAGGGTTTTAAATCTTTAAAATTACTCCCCTGTATGGGATCGCATTCATAAGTATGTTCGTTTGTAAGTCAGACCGGGAACTCTGTGTATTAATTAATATTTTGGACAATATGTCTTTGTCACTGACCACGATTGTTCTAAGAGCCAAGGTCATTGTAAGTGAAGTAAATCTGCTGTTCTAACCCAGTCCAGCCACTATGATTCTTTGGAATCACTTGTGGGGTGAGGGCATCACTGGATAGGCAGTATTTATTGTCTGTCCCTAATTGCCCACAGGGCAGTTAAGCATCAAGGGTCTGGAGTCACATGTAGGCCAGACCAGGTAAGGATGGCAGTTTCCTTCCCTAAAGGACATTAGTGACCCAGAAGGGGATTTTTTAAGACTATTGATTCAAGGTCATTGTTAGACACTTAGTTCCAGATATTTATCAGATACAAATTGTGCTGTGGCAGGATTTGAACCTGGGTCCCAAGGACACTAGCTGAGTTTCTGGATTAACAGCCCAGCGATAATACCACTAGGCCATCACCTTTGCTTGGTGAGATGGTTTGGCTATAAGAGGCAGAGGGTGGTGGCAGGAGGCTGTTTATGTGGCAGGAGCTTGGACAGCAGTGACAAAGCACAGGAGTCAGGTGCTGGGTCCTTTAGCGTTTGCGAAATTCGTAAGTGACGTCAATGACAATGTAGGATGGGCGGTCAGTAAGTTTGCAAAGATTGGCCAGGGGAATTGACACTGAGGAAGAAGGTGTGAGGGAGATTTTTATTTCTTTATTCTTTCACGGGATGAATAAAGTATTCATTCAGTGATGTCCCTGTCCCACAAGTGAGTTTAAAAGAAAGCATAGTGGCCAGACTGGGGTAGGACAATAGATTTCCTTTCCCCAAAAACAATATTTCTGACCCTCATGGCTTTTACAACAATCATGGTCATTGTGATGAAGACATATTGTCCAAAATATTAATTATCTGGGTCTCAGGATTACCAATTCAGCGATAATACCATTGCCTCCCCCTCTTGGAGGGATGTTAATAGATTGGTCAGATCAACAGCAGATGGAATTAAGGTATTTAGAAGTAGGTAGATTTGAACCCACCCACCCAGGCTACAATTAGAAGAAGCCAATGACATTATCACTACCCATTGTGTAACTGCCGACCTGCCTCAGTTATTATTGGAGACACTGACACCCTGGACTGGGCAAACAGACAATGCCAGAGCAATGCACCCACTGGGATAGGGGGATCCCATTACCATTAGGGAGTCATAAAAGCAGTGACTGACATTTTCCACAGCTATCTTTAGTTCCAATCCTGCAGGGAATGTTTCCTGTGATGGATGGGGCCTGTTTGAAGGTTTTGTTCCACTTCTATCTCAGCCAGCTAACGGCAGCAGCCAATTGCATTTAACTAGAACCTGCAACCAACCAGAGCAGTTACCAAAAGACAGATTCGACCCTCAGCCGTGGGTGAGGTTAGATACAAAGGACAGCTCCCTCTACACGGTTCCCCCATCAAACACAGGACAGGGACAGCACGGGGTTAGATACAGAGTACAGCTCCTTCTACACCGTCCCTCATCAAACACTCCCAGGACAGGGGCAGCACAGGGTTAGATACAGAGTAAAGCTCCTTCTACACTGTCCCCATCAAACACTCCCAGGACAGGACAGCACAGGATTAGATACAGAGTAAAGCTCGCTCTACACTGTCCCCATCAAACACTCGCTGGACAGGGACAGCACGGGGTTAGATACAGAGTAAAGCTTCCTCTACACTGTCCCCATCAAACCCTCTTGGGACAGGGACAGCATGAAGTTAGATAACAGCGTAAAGCTCCCTCTATGCTATTGGGACAGGTAGCTGAGTGGCTTGGTCCAAGAGGAGAGAGAGGCTGGGAGGCTTAGGGATGGGAATTCCGGAGCTTGGGAAACGGGCAGCTGAAGGCACGGCCTGTGATAGTTCCTCAGTGAAAACCAGGAGAGAGGGGCGAGGCTGGATCTCAGGGAGCACAGAGATCTCAGAGTGCTGTGGGATGCCGCGTTCTGTCATGGGGCTGAACCCCTACCATACGGCTACGTGATGGCGTAGGGGCATAAGGTGCAGCCCTGTGCTGCTGTATCCGTGGCTGGGAGTCTGTGTACATCCGTGAGGGCTCAATACAGTCCTTTTGATGCGTAGTCGTTGTTGCAATAACGCTGGCAATGTGACAGTCACTTTCTGCACAGTAAGCTCCCACAAATAGAAATGTGATAATGAGCAGCGGTGTTGATTAAGGGATAAACATTACCCAGGACCTGAGGGAGAACTTTGCTACTCCATGTTAAATCAGCTTCTTCAGATCTTTTCAAAATGCAGCGCACCTCAGACAGAATCATAATATCACAGGAGACCATTTGGCCTATTCCTACCTGCTGCCCTTTCCCTGTTATATTTTCTTTTAATTCATTCACTGGAGAAAGATGTCTCGGGCTGTCTCATCATTTATTGCCCCATCCCTAATTGCCCCAGAGGGTAGTTAAGAGTTAACCCCATTGCTGTGGATCTGGAGTCACGGGTAGGCCCAGACCAGGTAAGGGTGGCAGTTTCCTTCCCGAAAGGACATTAGTGAACCAGATGGGTTTTCCCAACAGTCAACACTGGATTCCTGATCATCATTGGATTCTTAATTCCAGATTTTACAAAAATTTCAAATTCCACTGTCTGCCCTGGCAGGATTCGAACCCAGATCACCAGCACATTATGTGGATTGCTGTCCCCATCAAACACTCCCAGGGCAGGGACAGCACGGGGTTAGATACAGAGTAAAGCTCTCTCTACACTGTCCCCATCAAACACTCCCAGGGCAGGGACAGCACGGGGTTAGAAACAGAATAAAGCCCCTCTACACTGTCCCCATCAAACACTCCCAGGACAGGAACAGCACGGGGTTAGACACAGAGTAAAGCTCCCTCTACACTGTCCCCATCAAACACTCCCAGGGCAGGGACAGCACGGGGTTAGATACAGAATAAAGCTCCCTCTATACTGTCCCCATCAAACACTCCCAGGGCAGGGACAGCACGGGGTTAGATACAGAGTAAAGCTCTCTCTACACTGTCCCCATCAAACACTCCCAGGACAGGGACAGCACGGGGTTAGATACAGAATAAAGCTCCCTCTACAC
>NC_057750.1:6286224-6299797 GCF_004010195.1 Chiloscyllium plagiosum | reverse complement strand
TCTCTCTCTCTCTCTCTCTATCTCTCTCTCTCTCTGTCTCTCTGTCTCTCTCTCTCTCTCTGTATCTCTCTCTCTCTCTCTGTCTCTCTCTCTCCCACTGCACATTGGCGCCTGGATCCTGGGCAATGCCAACAGTGGATTGCCCGTCCTGAGCACCTCAGTCAAATGCCCCAGGCTGGGGTCACCCACATGCCGCGCCACCATCAACCTGCCCCTCTCCTGATGTAATGCCTTTCTGTTGGAGGTGTTCCTGCGTTCATTACCCTTGGCTTGGTGGCTTACCTAATTCACACCCAACAGGGACAGTTCTAAATCCAGCTTTGACAAATAACAAAACTAGAAATTGTTGGAGAAACTCAGCAGGTCTGGCAACATCTGTGGAGGAAAAGCAGAGAGAGAAAAGAGAGATCTGTGTTTGAGGGGGGTAGTGTAGAGAGAGCTTTCCTCTGTATCTAACCTCGTGCTGTCCCTATCTTGAGAGTGTTTGATGGGGACAGTGTAGAGAAAGCTTTCCTCTGTATCTAACCCCGTGCTGTCCCTGTCCTGGGGGTGTTTGATGGGGACAGTGTAGAGAAAGCTTTACTCTGTATCTAACTCTGTGCTGTCCCTGTCCTGGGAATGTTTAATGGGGACAGTGTAGAGGGAGCTTTACTCTGTATCTAACTCTGTGTTGTCCCTGTCCTGGGAGTGTTTGATGGGGAGGGTGTAGAAGAAGCGTTGCTGTGTCTCTAACCCTATGCTGTCCCTGTCCTTGGAGTGTTTGAAGGGGATAATGGTCAGAGAATTTTACTTTTGGTTTAAATGAGTCGAGGGAACCTTCCTCTGTATCTAACCCCTCCTCTAAGCGTTAACAGAGTTAACGGAGTTTTATTTTCGGTTTAGATAAGTAGAGGGAGCTGTACGCTGAATCCGACCCCGTGCCCTTGATGCTTGGCTGCGACCACTTCCTCCCCCGTGCCACATTCTCCGGGATTAACACCGTCCCTGTGAAGGGGCACAAGTTTCATAACTGCGATTCCCCCGTCCCAGAAGAAAAAAAGATAAAGCTTGTCTAACACTTTTGTCTCACTGAGACACTGTCCTTTTAAGAAAAACATGTTCGAAGATGCAACCGGGGGTTAGCCAAAGTGACCGTAACATCCGTGTGCAGACACAGTGGAGAGTTGGCTGCAGTGTGCGCTCAGAATAGCTCTGATCTTTCAGCCAATTCAATAACCCCTGTGCCACCTGTCCCACAACCAGATGATATCCCATCCATTGCTCAGCTCAGCTGTGCCTTGCTACTGTGTGTCTGTGTAACCCCTAATCTGAAGCCTAATGGTTACTGGGTTTCAGCTGGTTACACTCAGCTCAAGCGCTTACTTCACTTGTTGCTGTGTTTGCAATACACTGGGTCTCGTCAGTTCAACGTCGCTCTAATCCTGTGTAAAACATAAGCCTGAGTTTCCACAGGGATTCTCGCCATGCGATATCCCAGTGCTATTGTCACTGGATGTCTAGATCAGAGTGGTGCTGGAAATGCACAGCAGGTCAGGCAGCATCCGAGGAGCAGGAAAATCGACATTTCGGGCAAAAGCCCTTCATCAGGAATAGCGGCAGGGTCTATTGTCACTGGATGTCTAGAGAGTGACATAACGTTTTGGGGAAGGGTCACTCAACCCGAAACATTCATCCTGCTTTCTCTCTACAGACGCTGCACCTGCTGAGCTTTTCCAGCGATTTTCTGTCTTTGTTAATGTTTTCGGGGATCTGTGTTCGAAACCTGTCCTGGCACGTGTTGGAAATTGAATGCAATTTTTTTTAAAAATCAGGAATTAATGATCTGGCAGCATCTGTGCAGAGGGAAAGCAGAGCTAATGTTCCAGGTCCCTCAGATTCAGAGAACACGGTGCTGAGTAAAGCTCCCTCTACGCTGTTCCCCATCAAATACCCCCAGGACAGGGACAGCACGGGGTTCGATACAGAGTAAGTCTCTCTCTACATTCCTGAAGAAGGGCATGTGCCCGAAACGTCGAATCTTCTGTTCCCTAGATGCTGCCTGACCTGCTGTGCTGTTCCAGCAATAAAGTTTCAGCTCTCTCTACACTGTCCCCATCAAACACTCCCAGGGTCAGGGACAGCACAGGGTTAGATACAGAGTAAAGCTCCCCCTACACTGTTCCCATCAAACACTCCCAGGACAGGAACACCACGGGGTTCGAAACAGAGTAAAGCTCCCTCTACGCTGTTCCCCATCAAATACCCCCAGGACAGGGACAGCACGGGGTTAGATACAGAGTAAAGCTCCCTCTACACTGTCCCCCCATCAAACACTCCCAGGACAGGGACAGCACGGGGTTAGATACAGAGTAAAGCTCTCTCTACAATGTCCCCATCAAACACTCCCAGGAACTCTATTTTCTCTCTCTCCCCACAGGTGCTGCCGGACCTGCTGAGTTTCTCCAGCAATGTCTGATTTTGTTTCCAGCATCTGCTGTTCTTGCCGTTTGCTTTTGATGTGGAATTCATGGTGGTGTTTTCGAGAGAGGTGGGCACCACAGAGGGTACAATGCTTTATTTCCCCCTCCAACTCCATTTTGATTTAGCCCCTTCCCCCTCACCCTAAACACACCCGCCTACCCCACCCCCCCCACCTTCCCTTTTGATGGAAATCACCCAGATGGGTAAATCTCTACTTGACTACACAGGTCATTACTGGTGGCAGTTAATATTTTAATAAAAATGTTTTTTTTTAAAACGTCACGGGGATTTGCTGGTGGGAAAGTTGCTCAGTTGTGATCTTACAACACACCTAGGTCTGGAAAAAAGATTGTTGCAAGAATCCATCTGGCTCATTAATGCCGATTAGGGAAGGAAATCTGTCATCCTTACCCAGTCTGGCCTACACCTGACTCCAGACCCACAACAATGTGTCATCTAAAACAGCTCAAGCAAGCATCGTGTAGACCAGTTACAGCGTAGAAGCAGGCCATTCGGCCCATCAAGTCCACACTGAGCCTCTGAAGACTGTCTCACCCAGAGCCCTGCATTTCTGTGGCTAACCTACCCAGCTTGCACAGCGCTGGACGTTCTGTCGAATAACTGTTTGCAAACCTGGTCCAAAATCACAGAGCAGACCCAGTCCCTTCTGTGAGGAATGGAAGGCTGTGGGGATTGGGAAGCTATTGATCTGCCACCCTCAGCTTTTGTGAAAGTCTCCCATTCATATGTGAACTCACATTAATTCTCTTTTACTTATTGCCACTTTTGCGTGCAATTCCGCTCTCCCTCCTATCGGAAGGATCTTGTGAAACTTGAAAGGGTTCAGAAAAGATTTACAAGGATGTTGCCAGGGTTGGAGGGTTTGAGCTACAGGGAGAGGCTGAACAGGCTGGGGCTGTTTTCCCTGGAGCGTCGGAGACTGAGGGGTGACCTTATAGAGGTTTATAAAATCATGAGGGGCATGGATAGGATAAATAGACAAAGTCTTTTCCCTGGGGTCGGGGAGTCCTGAACTAGAGGGGAAAGATATAAAAGGGACCTAACGGGCAACGTTTTCACACAGAGGGTGGTGCGTGTATGGAATGAGCTGCCAGAGGAAGTGGTGGAGGCTGGTACAATTACAATATTTAAAAGACATTTGGATGGGTATATGAATAGAAAGGGTTTGGAGGGATATGGGCCAGGTGCTGGCATGTGGGACTAGATTGGGTTGGGATATCTGGTCGGCATGGACGGGATGGACTGAAGGGTCTGTTTCCGTGCTCTACGTCTCTATGACTCTATGTGGATTGATTGATCAATTCAATTCTCATCTCCCTCTCGATACCCTCTGAGATCTCTTTGTGCCTCCAATTCCAAAACCTTATGGATCCCCGGACTTTTGTCAGTCCATTCCCGACGGCCAGTTGCCTGGGCCCCGACATTCTGGGGAGTCCCCTCCCGAAGCCTTCCTACCTCTCTTAACCTCCTCTGCCTTCAGCCTCGTGTGTGTCTCTCATCGTGTTGTGCTTTATGCGCCTCACTGACGTGTCGTGTTGGGCAGTGGCCCTCCCTGAGGCACTGTGGCGTGTTTCATCACGCCAAAGGGCGCTATGTAAATGCAGCTGTTACTCGAATGAGCCCTGCGATTCCCCTCCCCGGCCCCGGTTGGCCATGGAAGCAAGAAGCTGTCAGAAACGGAACTTGCAACGACCTGACAAGAACTCACGAGCTTGTGACACCGTGACCTCAGGATTAACGGGGGGTGGGGGGAGGGGTAGGACCTGAGCAGCCATGAAGGCCGGGATTCATGTGTCTCCGCAGCTGTCCTCTCTCTGGCTGAGTTTCAGGCCTTCATCGCGATTCTTTAACTGCCAACAGCTGCCCCTCAGATGCCAAGCATACCATTGTTCAATAGGGACTAACTGTGGAGACCCTGACCCACCTCGATGCCCCTCACCCACCTGCACTTCCAAAAAAAAAAGACAATGTCCTAGGTCTACCCCAGGGTGTGGCTCAGTGGTTAGCACTGCTGCCTCACGGCACCAGGGACCCAGGTTCGATCCCAGCCTCGGGCGACTGTGGAGTTTGCACGTTCTCTCCGTGTCTGCGTGGGTTTCCTACGGGTGCTCCAGTTTCCTCCCACAGTCCAAAGGTGTACAGGTTAGGGTGGATTGGTCGTGGGAAATTACCCCATAGTGGTCAGGGATGTGTAGGTTAGGGTGGATTGGCCGTGCTAAATTACCCCATAGTGTACAGGGATGTGTAGGTTAGGGTGGATTGGCCATGCTAAATTGCCCCATAGTGTACAGGGATGTGTAGGTTAGGGTGGATTGGCCATGCTGAATTACCCATAGTGCCCAGGGATGTGCAGGTTAGGGTGGATTGACCATGCTAAATTTCCCATAGTTCCCAGGGATGTGCAGGTTAGCGTGGATTGACCATGCTAAATTACCCCAGAGTGCCCAGGGATGTGCAGGTTAGGGTGGATTGACCATGCTAAACTACCCATAGTGTACAGGGGTGTGCAGGTTAGGGTGGATTGGCCATGCTGAATTACCCATAGTGCCCAGGGATGTGCAGGTTAGGGTGGATTGACCGTGCTGAATTACCCATAGTGCCCAGGGATGTTCAGGTTAGGTGCATTAGTCTGGAGTAAATATAGGATAATAGGGTAGAAGGAATGGGTCTGGGTGGATTACTCTCAGCGGGTCAGTGTGGACTTGTTGGGCCAAAGGGCCTGTTTCCACACTGTAGGGATAAAAATCAAATTGCCATGGGAAGGAACATTTCCTGATGACCAAGTGTTGGTCCATGTGGTGAGTACAGGTCTCCTCCCCAGTATCCGTGGGTGATACGTTCCAAGACCTACCGCGGGTAGTAGCGAAATCTATCATTTAAATGGGAAACCTACCTCCCTGGAATTATTTCTGGAATGTTCCATGTCATATATTTGGGCCCCGGTAAACTGTGGATCACTGAAACTGCAGATACTGAATCCGGGGATAGGGGAGGGTTGTACCATATCTACATTGTACAGTTCCTCCCCCAAACCCCACCCCCAGGCGAAAAAAAAAACATTGAGGGGGAAGGCAAAATTCCCACATCCGTAGGCTCCGGCGTTCCGGATAAAGGGGAAAGAAACGTCTGCACCTATCACCTGGCCATCGGACGTCCCAAAATGCACCACTGCATTCCCTACTTGTAGGAAATGCAGCCAATTCGCTCACGGGCAGCTCCCACAAATGGCAATGATTGTGCAGTGCCCGGAACCAGGTGCATCCTCTTGACCGTGAGCTCCCTGATTGGGGTTGTTAAACTGGGGTCAATCAGGGAACCCTGGCTGACAGATATATATCAGGAGTGTTCACACAGCATTGCCCTCTGTTTCCTTTCTTCCTGGTGGTGGAACGTGAATAAAGTTTTTCACACTCATTCATTCACTGTTAAAAAAAAATAAAAGATTTTTAAAAAGAGAAAAATAAATCAATAAAAAAATATGAACAAAGAGACCTTGGAGTGCAGATTCATAGCTCCTTGAAAGTGGAGTCGCAGGTAGATAGGTTAGTGAAGTGTGTATGGAATGAGGAAGTGGTGGAGGCTGGTACAATTACAACATTTAAAAGGCATCTGGATGGGTACATGAATAGGAAGGGTTTGGAGGGATATGGGCTGGGTGTTGGCAGGTGGGACTAGATTGGGTTGGGATATCTAGTCAGCATGGACGGGTTGGACCGAAGGGTCTGTTTCCGTGCTGTACATCTCTATGACTCTATAAATAAATAAATATATAAGCAGGAGTGTCAGAGAGTCTCCTCGCTCCAGGGCCTGGCTCTGAGCTGGCTGGTCAGAGCCCATGTCCATGTAATTGAAGGGTGATGGGATACCGGCCTATGTGCAGTTATTTCAGGTTGGATGTTTTGGTGATGTTGGCGGAGGGATAGTTATTGGCCAAGATGTTGGGGAAGACCACCTTTGCTGTCCCTCAGTATCTCACATAGGATCCTTGGCATGCAGTGTGTTGCTGGAAAAGCACAGCAAGTCAGGCAGCATCCGAGGTGGAGAATCAACGTTTTGGGCAGGGGCCCTTCATCAGAATCCTGCTCCTCGGATGCTGCCTGACCTGCTGTGCTTTTCCAGCGCCACACTCTCGATTCTGATCTCCAGCATCTGCAGTCCTCACTTTCTCCTTGGCACGCAGCCCAGCTAGAAGGCAAGACCTACCGATGACAAAAGCCAGATGGGTTTTTCCAACGATCGACAATGGATTCCTGGTTGTCATTAGACACTTCACTCCAGCTTTTTACCGAATTAAGCAGCTACCTGGGACAAAATGACTAACCTCATTATCCCCCAAGGGAGTTGCTGACGCAGAAATAATATCACTAGCCCTGTTAACCCCGGGTTGGTACTTTGACGCTCCAGGAGAAAGTGAGGTCTGCAAATGCTGGAGATCAGAGTCGAGAGTGTGGCGCTGGAAAAGCACAGCAGGTCAGGCAGCATCCGAGTAGCAGGAGAGGCGACGTTTCGGGCTGGAGCCCTTCTTCAGGAATCCTGCCATGGTAAATGGTACAGACTTTAATTCAGTAAAAAGCTGGAGTCTAATGGCAACCAGGACTCCATTGTTGGAAAAACCCATCTGGTTCCCAAATGTCCTTTAGTGAAGGAAACTGCCATCCTTACCTGGTCTGGGCCTACACGTGGCTCCAGACCCACAGCAATGGGGTTGACTCTGAGTGGCTCTGTGAGGCAATTAGGGATGGGGCAATAAGTGCTGGCCCGGCCAGGAAAGCCCACATTCTGTGAATTTCATTCTGTGAAGCAATGATCTAAAAGAAAATCAGAGCTGTAGGACGGTGGGAGATTGAAGGGGAGCTGACAGGCACTGGGTGACTGTGAGGTTTGGGGAGCGGTGAAGTTGTCAGAGGAAAACAATCTTGCTTCCGGAACTTTGAAGATCATTCAGTTGGTGAATCTAACATCATTTCAACTTCTGATCGAGACTGCGATTGTATTGAGGGACCTCCGGGTGGGACATGATGGTGCACAGAGAAAAGTCCATCCTGTTCTACTTTCTGCCATTGAGATGTTTTCCTTTATGCCTGGTATTGAACTTTCAACAATTACTGTACTGAGGTATCCAAGAGCTGGCTTATGGAGTCATAGAGATGTACAGCGTGGAAACAGACCCTTCGGTCCAACTCGTCCATGTCGACCAGATATCCCAACCCAATCTCGTCCCATTTGCCAGCACTTAGCCCATATCCCTCCAAACCCTTCCTATTCATACACCATCCAGATGCCTTTTAAATGCTGTAATTGTACCAGCCTCCACCACTTCCTCTGGCAGCTCATTCCACACGAGCACCACCCTCTGTATGAAAAGGTTGTCCCTTAGGTCCCTATTAGATTGTCCTTATCTCACCTTAAACTTGTGCCCCCTAGTTTCGGACTCCCCCAACCCAGGGAAAAGACCTTGCCTATTCACCCTATCTGTGCCCCTCATGATTTTATAAATTTGTAACATCATTTCTGTGGTATTCCAATCGTAACGTCTTGAATTCTCTGGTGCGATCAGCCAACAATTATTGTGCATCCCTTAATTCCCCCTTGAGAAGGTGGGGAGGGCGCGGGATGGAGGTGAGCTGCTTTCTTGAATCTGTCTGAAATGTAATTCTGCAAATACTTGTGAATAAAATATACTTTTTGACCATAACGACCTCCTGGGACATTTCTTCAGCGTGTTTGGGGGCCAGGAGTGTGTTGCCCAATGTTGCTACCATGGAATAGTATGGAGCCACTAACACACTACACATTGACATTTCTCGCCATAAGCTTGATCATGAGAATTTAATCCTGTGACCCCCCTCCACCCCGCGCCTCTGGAATAGGGATGGGAGCAATTGGCATTCACTGACCTTCTATATAAAGCAAAGCTCATATTTCAGCTCCAGAGTAGCATTCCCCAGTGTGTCTTATTTCACTGAAACTTTCTCTCCCTCCAGTCAAAGACTGTTAAATCCTTCCCTCCTTTCTCTCCCTCCTGTTGAAGAGTGTTAAATCTCTCCCTCCTGTCGAAGACTGTTAATTCACACTTTTAAAAGAGAAAGTATGATCCCAAACTTTGCAAATAGATGCTGACAGCATTAAAGCCAAGAGGTTTTTTGCTTGCAGCAGGGGTTAGGGTGAGTCTTGAACTCTCTAAACCGGTGGCTCAGATCACACTTTTAAAAGAGAAAGTATGATCCCAAACTTTGCAAATAGATGCTGACAGCATTAAAGCCAAGAGGTTTTTTTGCTTGCAGCAGGGGTTAGGGTGAGTCTTGAACTCTCTAAACCGTTGGCTCAGTTTCAGAAAGTTATTACTTCAAGTTCCTCCCTCCCATAAAGATCTCGGCTAGCCTGGTCCACCCCATGTGATACTGAGGGGTTGCTGCCCTGTCAGAGATGTTGTCCTATCAATGGGATGTTAAGCTGACATGTGACAGCAATAAGTCACATGACACCAGGTTACAGTCCAACAGGTTTATATGAAATCACGAGCTTTCAGAGCATTGTCCCTTCGGGAGAGGCTGAGACACTACCACTGCACCTCAAGAGCCATTCCCTGGTTTATTTATTGGTAGTGCATTGATCACTCTCTCACCCTCTTTCTCTCTGACACTCTTCCGTTTTGTCACCCCCTTTCTTTCTCTCACTCTCTCTCTCTCTCTCTCACTCTCTTTCTTTCTCTTTTTCATTCCCTCTTTCTCTCTTTATAACATACTCTCTGTGTCACCTATTCTGTGACCCTCTTCTACCCACCCCTGTATTTTCTTCCTCCCTGTGTCTCTCCCTTCATCCGTAGAGTTATAGAGGCGTACAGCACGAAACAGACCCTTCGGTCTAACTCATCCATGTCGACCAGATATCCTCCAATAATCTAGTCCCATTTGCCAGCACTTGACCCATTTCCCTCTAAACCCTTTTTTTTAAAGTATGATGAGCAATCTTTAATTTTTTGCCAGTCTGTATAAGAGAAGGAATTTGTCCGGAGTCTCACTGACGATGTTATCTAGTATGGTGACGAAACGTCTGAAAATGAACCTTCCAGCTCAGTGAGCAAACCTACATCCAGACAATGAGTTTATTTTTTAGACTCTTCTTCCTCAGACAGGGTCTTGATGATGTCTTCCTTTCTGGCCTGCAGATGTTCCTCACAGTGCTTTCAGGCTCGCTTGGTTCTTGCTCTGTGAGCTTCAGCCTGGTCAGCCAATGACCTCTGGGTGGAAGTGAGGCCTGCAGATGCTGGTGGTTAGAGTCAAGATTAGTGTGGTGCTGGAAAAGCACAGCAGGTCAGGCAGCATCTGAGGAGCAGGAGAATCGACGTTTCGGGTAAAAGCCCTTCACCAGCAAAGCCAATGAAGTCTTGTCTGCCTTCAGCTTGTGAATGTGCAGCGTCAAGATGTGTTTATTCTTCAACACGTGACCATTCACCTACAGATACAGACTGTGATACATGGGGCGATCAATCTTCTTAGACTCCCCATATCTGTGAAGCAGACACCTCAGAATTCTCATTCTCCTCATCTCGGCCAGTTTCGCTGGCATGCGGGTTTTAGCAGGTACCCTTTCACTGACCATTGCCCAACTGCCAACCCTTCCTCCGTGCAAAGGCGATTCTTCCTGCATCGAGTGTACAGTGACTGGCTTGCGGATGATCAGACCATCTTTAACCGATTTTCAAATCCATTGACAGGAACTGGCGTTGTCAATCAATAGACAATAGGTGCAGGAGTAGGCCATTCAGCCCTTCGAGCCAGCACCACCATTCATTATGATCATGGCTGATCATCCACAATCAGTATCCTGTTCCTGCCTTATCTCCATGACCCTTGATCTTTAAGAGCTTTATCAATCTCATTTGTTTCGTTGGGATCCAGCCATACCTCCTTCTTACTGCATCGCAGAATGCTGAAGGCAAACCTCTTCTGAAGCCTGGGCATACTCATGGTGTCTCCTCGCTAGCCTCTATACCCTCCCTATTCATATACCCATCCAGATGTCTTTTAAATGTTGTAACTGTACCAGCCTCCGCCACTTCTAACTTGTTGTACACACACACCATCCTCTGCATGAGAAAGTTTTCATTTAGGGCCCTCTTAAATCTTTCCCCACTCTCCCCCCGCCTCACCTTAAACTTATGCCCTCTAGTTTTGGACTTCCCTACCTTGGGGAAAAGACCTTGCCCTCTCATCCTACCCATGCCCTTGCCACCTCTACCTTCTATAGCTCTCTCTGACTCTCGCCCTCTCTCTAAGTGCAACTCTAGACCTCAAGCAGATGCCAATGGCCAAGACATCTCACACATGATTGATCTCGCTGATGAGGAAACCAGGAATGAGAGTCAGTATCAATCTGAATCAGCAGTTCTCCACAGTAAAACGGGACTGGAGGGACAGAGTGGGAGTTGACATGGGGTGGTTGGAGTCATGGTAAAGGTCATGGAGCTTTCTACCACTGTTGCCATGACAATACCCAAACGCAACATGGAAAATCCATAAGAGAGATTCATTGCTGTACTCAAGTTAAGTAAGAGCATTGTACACACTCGCTTTGCGTGTTGAGATATTTGATCTTGCATGGTTATTTTTACTCATGGAACAAGTTGCTGATTGGATATAAGTTCACACACAGCACTCGAGAAAGATGAATTAAGTTTGAGTTCAATATGTTGCCCAATGACCCAGAGTTTTATCACTCTCTTCAAGTAACAAAGCATTCCTCAGGGCTGCAAGGGAGCAGAAAGCGAGGACTAATTTGAGGTTGTACAGGACGTTGGGGAGGCTTCTTCTTGAGTACTGTGTAGGAAGGATTTTATTAAACTGGAGGGGGTTCAGAAGAGATTTCCCAGGATGTTGCTGGGAATGGAGAGTTTGAGTTATGAGGAGAGGCTGGATAAAAATCGAAATAACTGCGGATGCTGTCCATTAGAAACAAAAACTGAAGTTGCCGGAAAAGCTCAGCAGGTCTGGCAGCATCTGCGGGAGAGAAATCAGAGTTAACGTTTCGGGTCCTGTGATCCTTCCTCAGGGTTCTGAGGGTCACCGGACCTGAAACGCTAACTCTGATTTCTCTCCCGCAGATGCTGCCAGACCTGCTGAGCTTTTCCAGCAATTTCTGTGTTTGTTTCCGGGCAGACTGGGAAGCTTTTCACTGAAGCGTAGGAGGCTGAGGGGTGACCTTATGATATTTATAAAATCATGAGGGGCAGACATAAGGTGAAAAGCAAATCTTTTCACTAAAGTGGAAGAATTCAAAATGAGGCGGCATATTTTTAAGGTGCGAGGGGAAAGATTTAAAAAGCACATAAGGGCAACTTGTTTTACACAGAGAGTGGTTCATGTGTGGAATTAACTTCCAGAGGAAGTGGTGGATGTGGACATAATTAAAACATTGAAAAGACATTTGGATAAGGGTTAGGAAAATAGAGGGATAAGGGCCAGGAGCAGGCAGTTGGAATTAGTTTAGTTTGGGATTATGGTCAGCACGGACTGGATGGGCCGAAGGATCTGTTTCTGTGCCGGATGACTCTCCAACTCTACAAGACCTTCTTGCTTTGTAACCATGACCTGGGGTCCATCACCCTCTTGATAAGGATATTTGCAATGTCTTCATTTAGCATCTTGGCAATGCTCCCTGCCTCATGTCCCAATCCCCTTTCTATCCCTCACCAGCTCCCCTGCCCCTCTCAAAGACTTTGACATGTTCCTGGATGTTGGCTCCTATTTGTTGCTCCTAATCCCTCTATGCTTTCTCCTGCTTCTCACTTCCACTTCTCAAACTCAAAGGAGAACAGTTCCAACTTCTCCAGTCTATCCATAATCGCTGATTAGATTAGATTACTTACAGTGTGGAAACAGGCCCTTCGGCCCAACAAGTCCACACCGACCCGCCAAAGCGCAACCCACCCATACCCCTACATGTACCCCTTTTTACCTAACACTACGGGCAATTTAGCGTGGCCAATTCACCTGACCTGCACATCTTTGGACTGTGGGAGGAAACCGGAGCACCCAGAGGAAACCCACATAGACACAGGGAGAATGTGCAAACTCCACACAGACAGTCGCCCGAGGGTGGAATCGAACCCAGGTGCCTGGCGCTGTCAGGCAGCGGTGCTAAGCACTGAGCCACAATATGGTTGATACTTAACTGTCTCAAATAATTGGCCAGCAATGTTCATATCTCATGAAGGAAATTTTTTAAAAACTCCTTTCGAGTATTTGTCTGTATTCTTTTTGAACCTGTCTCCAGCAGCCAGTATATGGACGATTTCGATGAGAATATACAAGTCATGGTTAGTACGTTTGAGGATGACACCAGTATTGAGAAGGTTACCTTAGACTATAACGGGAATCTTAATCAACTGGGCCAATAGGCTGAGGAATGCCAGATGTTTCCTCGGCCTATTTAGCCAGTGGTCAGCACTGCTACCTCCCAGCGCCAGAGACCCGGGTTCGATTCCACCCTCGGGTGACTGTCTGTGTGGAGTTTGTACATTCTCCCCGTGTCTGTGTGGGTTTCCTCCGGGTGCTCCCGTTTCCTCCCACAGTCCAAAGATGTGCAGGTTAAAGTCAAGTAGCCATACTGAATTACCCCACAGTGTCCAGGGATTTTAGATTTTAGATTCCCTACAGTGTGGAAACAGGCCCTTCAGCCCAACCAGTCCACACCAACCCTCCGAAGAGTAACCCACCCAGACCCATTTCCCTCTGACTAATGCACCTAACACTATGGGCAATTTAGCATGGCCAATTCACCTGACCTGCACATCTTTGGATTGTGGGAGGAAACCGGAGCACCCGGAGGAAACCCACGCAGACACAGGGAGAATGTGCAAACTCTACACAGATAGTCGCCCGAGGTGGGAATCAAACCTGGGACCCTGGTGCTGTGAGGCAGCAGTGCTAACCACTGAGCCACCGTGCTGCCATACATGTGCAGGTTAGGGTGGATGAGCCGTGCTAAATTGCCCCATAGTATCCAGGGATGTGCAGGTTATGGTGGATTAGCCGTGCTAAATTGTCCCATAGTATCCAGGGATGTGCAGGTTATGGTGGATTAGCCATGC
>NC_057750.1:6280805-6285614 GCF_004010195.1 Chiloscyllium plagiosum | reverse complement strand
GGGATGTGCAGGTTAGGGTGGATTGGCTGTGCTAAATTGCCCCATAGTGCCCAGGGATGTGCAGGTTAGGGTGGATTGGCTGTGCTAAATTGCCCCATAGTGCCCAGGGATGTGCAGGTTAGGGTGGATTGGCTGTGCTAAATTGCCCCATAGTGCCCAGGGATGTGCAGGTTAGGGTGGATTGGCTGTGCTAAATTGCCCCATAGTGCCCAGGGATGTGCAGGTTAGGGTGGATTGGCTGTGCTAAATTGCCCCATAGTGCCCAGGGATGTGCAGGTTAGGGTGGATTGGCTGTGCTAAATTGCCCCATAGTGCCCAGGGATGTGCAGGTTAGGGTGGATTGGCTGTGCTAAATTGCCCCATAGTGCCCAGGGATGTGCAGGTTAGGGTGGATTGGCTGTGCTAAATTGCCCCATAGTGCCCAGGGATGTGCAGGTTAGGTTGACTAACCACCGGACGTGCAGGGATAAGGTAGGGTGTGTGGGTCTGCTGAGCTGATCTTTGGAGGGTCGCTGCAGACTCAATGGGCTGAATGGCGTGCTCCCACTCTGTCGGGATGATGTGAGGTTTTACATTTAGGTAAGAAAAACCAGGGCAGGATTTACATGGTTAATGGGAGGACCCTGGCAAGTGTTTCAAACGGAGAGTCCTGGAGGTGCAGGTACATAGTTCCTTGGAAGTGGCATCATAGGGAGACAGGGCAGTGAAGAAAGCATTTGGCAGGACTTGCCTTCATTGGTCACAGCATTGAGTACAGGAATTCGGACGTCATGTTACTGCTGTACAGGACTTTGGTGCAGCCACATTTGGAGTACTGTGTACACTTCTGGTCGCTGTGCTGTAGAAAGGATGGTATTAAACAGGAAATGGCAAGAGAAAGGATTATAAGGATATTATGGAGATTGGAGTTACAGGTTATAGTTGTAGGTTTGAGCTACAGGGAGAGGCTGAATAGGCTGGGGCTGTTTTCCCTGGAGTGTTGGAGGCTGAAGGGTGACCCTATAGAAGTTTATAAAATCATGAGGGGCATGGATAGGGTAAATTGACAAAGTCTTTTCCATGGGGTGGGGGAATCCAGAACCAGAGGGCATAGGTTTAGGGTGAGGGGGGGGAAAAGATTTAAAAGCGACCTAAGGAGCAATCTGCCATCCTTACCAAGTCTGGCTTAATATGTGGCTTCAGACCAAGAGCACTGTCACTGACACTTAAACTGGCCACTGAAATGGCCCTGGGAGGCCAACCCTTTCAGGGGCAATTAACGAGGGGCAATAAATGCTGACCTTGCCAGCGAAAGAATAAAGGAGAGGAGAGTGATTGCAGCTTTTTCCGGTCTCTTTGCTGATGGATGAGCTATTTCTACAAAGAAAATTGTGCGTGACTATCAATCAGTCCCTGTCACACGCGAAGGAGAGGAGGGACAAATTTGGTCACCCTTGTCAATTGGGGAGAGATAGATGGCTGAGCTGTGATTTTGGAAATGGTTTTAATTACACCTTCTGCTCGCCTTCTTAAAGTGTGTCTACAGTTGGATGTAAAACAATCCCCTGAATTCTTGAAGAAGGTTGGGGAGGATGTGCTTGGCATCCAGTGTTCCTCCCGTGACCACCAGCATGTTACCTCGCCGACTCCTTCATCGCTGCTCTTTGGGGGCTGGCTGCACGCAAATTGGTTGCCGGGCTACAACAGTGAGGCTCTGTCCCAGTGAGGTCATTGCCTGTAAAACCAGCCACCAGTCACGGAGTCGTACAACGCGGAAACAGACCCTTCAGCCCAACCAGATGGGCAGGTTGCTCAGTAGTTGGCGCTATTGCCTCACAGGTTCGATTCCAGCCTCAGGCGACTGTGTGGAGTTTGCACGTTCCCTCCGTGTCTGCATGGGTTTCCTCCCACAGTTCAAAGATTACAGGGAGAACTAGCCATTTGGATTAGGAACTGGCTCAAAGGTAGAAGACAGAGGGTGGTGGTGCAGGGTTGTTTTTCAGACTGGAGGCCTGTGACCAGTGGAGTGCCACAAGGATCGGTGCTAGGTCCTCTTCTTTTTGTCATTTACATAAATGATTTGGATGTGAGCATAAGAGGTACAGTTAGTAAGTTTGCAGGTGACACCAAAATTGGAGGTGTAGTGGACAGCGAAGAGGGTTACCTCAGGTTACAACAGGATCTGGACCAGGATCTGGGCCAATGGGCTGAGAAGTGGCAGATGGAGTTTAATTCAGATAAATGTGAGGTGCTGCATGTTGGGAAAGCAAATCTTAGCAGGACCTATACACTTAATGGTAAGGTCCTAGGGAGTGTTGCTGAACAAAGAGACCTTGGAATGCAGGTTCATAGCTCCTTGAAAGTGGAGTTGCAGGTAGATAGGATAGTGAAGAAGGCGTTTGGTATACTTTCCTTTATTGGTCAGAGTACTGAGTACAGGAGTTGGGAGGTCATGTTGCTGCTGTACAGGACATTGGTTAGGCCACTGTTGGAATATTGCATGCAATTCTGGTCTCCTTCCTATCGGAAAGATGTTGTGAAACTTGAAAGGATTCAGAAAAGATTTACAAGGATGTTGCCAGGGTTGGAGGATTTGAGATATAGGGAGAGGCTGAACAGGCTGGGGCTGTTTTCCCTGGAGTGTCAGAGGCTGAGGGGTGACTTTATAGACGTTTACAAAATTATGAGGACATGGATAGGGTAAATAGGCAAAGTCTTTTCCCTGGGGTCGGGGAGTCCAGAACTAGAGGGCATAGGTTTAGTGTGAGAGGGGAAAGATATAAAAGAGACCTAAGGGGCAACGTTTTCATGCAGAGGGGGGTGCGTGTATGGAATGAGCTGCCAGAGGATGTGGTGGAGGCTGGTACAATTACAACATTTAAGAGGCATTTGGATGGGTATATGAATAGGAAGGGTTTGGAGGGATACGGGCCGGGTGCTGGCAGTGGGACTAGATTGGGTTGGGATATCAGATCGGCATGGATGGGTTGGACCGAAGGGTCTGTTTCCATGCTGTACATCTCTCTGACTCTGACTTTATATGCAGATTAGGGTGGATTGGCCATGCTAAATTGCCCCATAGTGTTAGGTGCATTAGTCGGGGTTAAATGTCGGGGCTTGGGTTACTCTTCAGAGGGTTCAGTGTGGACTTGTTGGGCCAAATGGCCTGTTTCCACACTGTAGGAAATCTAATCTAAAATGTCCTAAATTAATCTAGTCCCATTTGCCAGCACCTGGCCCATATCCCTCCAAACCCTTCCTATTCATATACCCATCCAGATGCCTCTTAAATGTTGTAATTGTACCAGCCTCCACCACTTCCTCTGGCAGCTCATTCCATACACACACACCCCTCTGCATGAAAAAGTTGACCCTTAGGTCCCTTTTAAATCTTTCCCCTCTCACCCTAAACCTGTGCCCTCTAGTTCTGGACTCCCTGACCCTGGGGAATTGACTTTGTCTAATTACCCTCTCCACGCCCCTCATGATTTTATAAACCTCTATAAGGTCACCCCTCAGCCTCTGACCCTCCAGGGAAAACAGCCCCAGCCTGTTCAGCCTCTCCCTGTAGCTCAAATCCTTCAACCCTGGCAACATCCTTGTAAATCCTTTCTGAACCCTTTGAAGTCTCACAACATCTTGAAATGCAAGTCTTATTCTTGTCCTTCATTGCAATCAGGTTTAGATGTTTGTCCTCTGGCCAATTAAGAATTTGGGATCGAGAGACTCGAACAGGCCATTCGGCCCCTTTAATATCATTCCGGCTCTCAATGACTTCATGATTGATTTGTTATCGAACTTCACGACCAATCTGTTCTCTAACTCCAAGCCTTATGGCCTATGGATAACAATATCTATCAGTCTTGGTTTTAAATTAACAATCGATTAAGTATCAGTTATTATTTGCAGGGAACAGGTCCAAACCTCTACCACTCTCTGAGCATTGAAGTGTTTCCTAATCTCACTCCTAAAAAGGCTGACAAAATATTCTCTATCTCTAACTCCGAGACTCCCCAACTCCAAATCGGAATGGTGAGTGGAGGGGATCTTGCAGAGAGTGGTGTTCCCATGTATCTGCTGTCCCTTGTCCTTCTTGATGGAAGTGGCCGTAGATTCGGAAGGTGCTGTCGGAGGATCTTTAGTGAGTTGCTGCAGTGCGTCTTGTAGATGGTACACACTGCTGCTACTGAGCGTCAGGGGGTGGAGGGAGGGGATGTGGTGCCAATCAAGCGGGGGGCTTCTTTATCCTGGATGGTGACGAGCACCTTGAGTGTTGGAGCTGCCCCCATCCAGGGGCATGTGGGGAGTATTGCATCGCACTCCTGACTTGTGCCTTGCAGGTGGTGGGACAGGCTTTGGGAAGTTTGGCGCACAATATTCCATGCATCTGACCTGCTTTTGTAGCCACAATGGTAACCCCCCAGGATATTGATAGTGAGGGATTCAGTGATGGTAACACTATATCCACCGACGCTCAGTAGCAGCAGTGTGTACCATCTACAAGATGCACTGCAGCAACTCACCCAGGCTATTAGACAGCACTGTCCAAACCCACGACCACTTCCATCTAGAAGGACACGAGCAGCAGATACAGAGAACACCACCTCCTTGCAAGTTCCCCTCCACTCACCATCCCGACTTGGAAATATATCGCCGTTCCGTCAGTGTCGCTGGGTCAAAATCCTGCAACATTTTTTCCCCCTTTATTCATTCACTGGATGAGGGTGTCACTGGCTAGCTCTGGTACCCATCCCACCCCTAATTGCCCAGAGACTGGTTAAGAGTCAACCCTATTGCTGTGGGTATGGAGTCACATGTAGGCCAGACCAG
>NC_057750.1:6190906-6280305 GCF_004010195.1 Chiloscyllium plagiosum | reverse complement strand
CCCAGGGACGGACTAGAAAATACAGGTTATCCATTAACTAGCGCCTAACTAACCAATACACAACCCATCACCAGTTACACACCTCACGTTTGCAATTTATTATTTATATTTACTATTTCATACTTTATCATTTCAATTTATTTAGTTCTGTGCTTTTAAAATTATTAGGTTGCTTTTACTTATTTGTAATATTAATTTTGCATTTCTGTCTGTTAATGTTCGTATTCAGTTTTTAAATGTTATTTCTATTTTAAGTCTATTTAAAATGTTTTTCTTTTAGATCTCTTGTGATGTTAGTGTATTTTTAAAATTTTATTTTCAATGTTTTTGCCTCATGGTTTTTTGTACTGTTAGAAGTTTTCATTTTAATATCTGATTTTTCTTTATGTTTCTGTACACTATATACTTTTTTGTTTAATATTCTTGAGATTTTGCTTTATCTTTGTCCTGTAATATTTTTCCTTTTGGACATTTTATTTAATTTTATTCTGTATTTTGTTTTACATTGATTTATTTTTGTCCTATTAATTTTAGTTCATTTTAATTTTTTCATGAATTTTATATTTATCATTTTAAAAATATTTTTATTTGCTTTATTTTAATTTATTTCTGTTTTATTTATTCTAACTTGGATAAAATTTCTTCACAGCGTATTGTAAATCTTTAGCATTCTCTTTACTGTAATGTTGTGGATTATCAGTTCTTGAAAATATTCAAGATTAAAATTGATAGAATTTTTGATTGTGTACGAATTAGGGACTGTGGGGATTCAGCAGGTGATGTAGATCAAAGATCTTACTCAGTAAAATCTGCATTTTCAAGCAATTGTGCGAGTAAATTGAATTGCTGGTCAATGAAGAAAACTATATTTGGAAGGAATGACCAGCAATACCTGCTGCTTTCTGGGACTCCATATTGACCATCCTCCTGGCTAAGAGATCAAACCATCTCCCCATGATGGCTATTAAGTACAATGGTCTAAATCTAAACAATGCCTTAAACTGTGCCTTCATCAGGACTGTGTCTCACTGTTACTAGATAGCACTGGATGCAGTTAGTCTCTGATCGTCTTCCAGTTAGTGATGTGAGCAGTTGTATTAGGGTGTGGGGAGCATTCTGGTTGTGAGATGTCCAAAAATGAGAATTTTACTGTAAATGGTAGCACAAACTTGAGAAAGTGAATAGCAAATACTCTATTTTTGTCCTCCTTATCTAACCTATAATTATTCTGTTAGTTAACAGATTGATTCACTGACTTAACACCTTAGGCTTATTAAACAATTAGGGAGCAAATTAGATTGTGCTAATTAATTTAATTGCACATCTATTCACTAAATTTGTAATCTCATACCAAATGCATGACACATTATCTGCCTCTGTCCAACTGCTGAATAATTGTGATCATTTCTTTGATTAAGTTTAACTGTTCACCCAGATAATAAACAAACATTTCATTCATCATCAGTTAATCTTTGCCAAATTCAATGTGGAAAGACAATCTCTGCTGAAAATTTGTAAAGTTATAATGCAAAACAATAAATTAAGTGGATTTGTGCCTTTTGAGGATCACTGTGGTTAATGAACTGAAGTCTAATGCAAGTTTTCATCTTTACGAAATGTACTGTATGAAAATCCAGTTAATGTTGAGTTAATCAAGAATTGCTACAGTTCACTAATGTCCTTTAGAGAAGGAAACTGCCAACGTTACCTGGTCTGGCCTACATGTGACTCCAACCCCACAGCAATGCGGTTGACTCTCAACTGCCCTCTGCAGTGAGGGATAGGCAATGAATACTGGCATGGACAGTGATGTCCACATACTGTGAATGAGTCCTTTTGCTCAAAAAAAGGAAGGCTATTCAGCCTATTAAGTTAAAAATCACACAACACCAGGTTATAGTTCAGCAGGTTTATTCGAAAGCACTAGCTTTCGGAGCATTGCTCCTTCATCAAGTGACAACCACCTGATGAAGGAGCAGCGCTCTGAAAGCTGGTGCTTCCAAATAAACCTGTTGGCTATAACCTGGTGTTGTGATTTTTAACTTTGTCCACCCCAGTCCAACATCAGCGCCACCAGATCATTCAGTCTATTGTATTTGCACAGGATTCCGAATGAGCTTTTCACTAGCTAGACAGAGACAGGTTGGCCAAATTATTGCAAAGAAGATACAGCATAGAAGCAGGCCATCCAGCCCTACTGTTCAATCCTGGTGTGACTATGAATACTTAGAAGCTACCAGTGAGCCCTGTGACCTCTGAAACCTGCCTTACCATATAGCGTTGTAGTAGATCTACGTCCAAACTTTCCCAACCTGTTCTTTAATTTATTTGAATTCAGTAAAAGCCTTTTGCCTCCTGTCTTTATCTCACTCCATCCTCATTTCATCAGCACCTCTATATTTCTTTCTGTCTCAGGGACTTGTCCAGCTTCTCTTAAATACATGAACACTGTTCAATTGAACCAGGTTCAGTGGTTGAAAGTGTGGTGAGAAGAGCCTGAAGAAGGGCTCATGCCCGAAACATCGATTCTCCTGCTTCTTAGATACTGTCTGATCTGCGCTTTTCCAGCAACACGTTTTCAGCTTTTCTTGAAGTTCCCCAGGCTGCTTAAGGTGAAAAAGAAAAATTTGCATTTATATAGCGCTTTTCGTAACCACTTGCCATTTCAAAGCACTTTGCAGCCAACGTAGAACTTTTGTAATGTATAAAACTGTTGTAATGTATAAAACGCAGCAGTTAATTTGCTCGCAGAAAGTTCCCACAAACAACAATGTCATACATAACCAGATAATCTGATTTCTAGCATTGATTGGCATAACGTTAGAGCAGCCCCAAGCAATCTGGTTTATTAACTGTGAAACCAAAACCGGAGAAACTCAGCAAGTCCAGCAGCGTCTATGGGGAGAATACACAGTTAATGTTTCTCATCTGGTGACCCTACTTCAGAATGTAATAATCGACATTTTCCCTGTGATCCTGTTGTGGAATGTCCACATCAGGTTAACCTAAATAGAAGTAGCATCCGAGAGTGGAGTGAGTTCTTTTGTCCTTCGGAGCTCAGGATGGGAATTTTCTTCATTGCCAAACATGATTGTGAATTATGAATTGTTACATGGCTGTCCGTTGCATTCGGATTGTATTGGTGTTGCAGGAAAAACATACTATTATGACGCACAAAGGCAATGGTCTCTGTGCAGCTGGTTACAATACCTTATAACCTTATTCCGTAATTTGCTGGTATGTGTTTCAGTCCCCATCAACAAAATATGATGTATCTTCTGAATTGTGTGTACACCCCACTGAGATTAAACTCCCACCTTGGGGAATTCCCTGTTTACTTAAGTTTACCTCAACATCTGTTGGGATGTGTGCTATCAAGTGCCTCGCCCATTTTCTCTTTTTTATTTGTTTTCTTCCAATCAAAACAGAATGCTGTCTGTAAGTGAGTGTGTTGACGGTGGAAGGTGGGACATTCAGTGTAGATCTCCAAATATATTTTTTTCAAGGCTTCTGCACAGTGATTATTCGGGGAAACATTAATGCCTGTAGATAGGGAAAGGTGATTTTGTTTTTTTAAAAAATCTAGTTCCGTAAGAGAAGCCTTGCAGAAAAGGTGATGCTGTTAAAACATGCGGTAAATATCTCTTTGCATCTGATTTACATGCCTTAATTTGCCTGCATTTTGCAAGTTGATGTTTGCAAGATTGTGCTAACTTGCTTGCTATTTAATCAGTTGTTTTGTGAAGCTGTGACTGAGCATATAATGATATGAATAATAATTATACATTCCAATGTCAGCACTTCTTGTAGAGCTGAGGTGTTTTGCTCGTTGATCTGCTAAGAAAGGCTACTTTGCAGCTTCACTGAGGACTGAGAAACAAAGCAACTGTTTAGCTTGTGAGTAATGCTGCTGCTTTTTAATTCTGTCATCTTTACTTCGTTGTGGTGGCACTCCCGGCAATCATTTGCCCTGTGGCTTTTATCTTCCCTGGTTTCAAATTGGTTTAACAGCAACAGAGTCGAGAGTGTGGTTCTGGGAAAGCAAGAATTCCCGATGAAGGGCTTATGCCCGAAACGTCGATTCTCCTGCTCCTCGGATGCTGCCTGACCGGCTGTGCTTTTCCAGCACCCTACACACTCGACTCTGGTCTCCAGCATCTGAAGTCCTCTCTTTCTCCTTAGCAGCAACAGATCTTGACAATGACAATGTGCATGCATGTGCTGTTCAATGTACAATGCAAGTGTAGAGTCCAGGAAAGCCCCATCTTCTACCCCCAGTCGCTGCCAAATTAACTGCTCTCACTTGGGTGGTAATAAGGATGAAAATAAGGGGTAGAGGACAAGAAGGCAATTTTTAATTTCTAGTTGGATAGCAAAAGAATTGGGTTTGTCTGTGACAGTGTTCAGTCAAATATTCCACTCGTTCAGTTGGTATGCAAGGAAGGCTTCTCGGGTGAAGGACATGGGTTGGTTTATAGTGCTTGTGAAACTGTACTCCAGTACACGATAGCAGCTGGAGAGGGAGAGGGCACAAAACAGCAGGAGAAGGAAATATCAGTTTTAAATGTGTGTGTGCATCTGTTCTTAACTGAGACTCCTGGCGATAAAATATTCTGGAATGGGCACACTGTGAGTGTGCATTGTAGCAACTGTTACTACCCAACCCCCCTCCAGAATGCCTCAGCAGAAATGCAAGAACCAAGAATGGAAAACAAGTGTCCAAAGAGAGGCCTCTTAATCTGTTGATAATGAGATTCCTGTTGATTTTCTCTTCCCGCAATCCCTCTATTACTGACTAATCATGTTGCGGATGTTCATGAAGTCAATAGCATAAAAATAGTTTTTTAAAATTTAAAATAAGCTACTTGAATCTTTATGATACAGAACTTATCATGGGTTTACTAAGGGGAAGAAGGGCAGAAACAGTTTGCAGTTAAACCTGTTTTGCTAACCAGCTCGTTCAGAGATGTTATTACACATCTCTGGAGCAGATGGGACTTGAATCCATTCCTCCTGCTCCGGGATAGGGGTACTACCACTGCAAGGGGACCCAATATGCAGTTGTATAATGTCTTTCACAACCCCAGGATGCCATTGAGCACTTCACACCTTAAGAAGCACTCTTGAAGAGTAGTGATTATCTCATGCAGGAAGCGCAGCAGCCACTTGTCACACAGCATGCTCCAACGAATCCTTATGAAAGGAATAAGTATACATATCAGGACACCAGGGAAAAATCCAGAGCTCTGTTTCGAGAAAAGCCAAGGCACTTTTTGCACTTGACCTAGAGAGTAGACAGGGCGTTGGTTTAATGCTTCATTCATTGCGTGGCACAGCAAATTTGACAATGTTCACTTCCTCTATTTTGCTTTGGAAATGTCAGCCTGGATTTTGTCCTCTGGTCTCCATTATGAAATTTGAACTCTCAATCTCTGACTCAAGTTAGAACGAGACAGCTGACCCAAGGAACCATAGCACAAAGCATTCTCATTGAAGAGCATCTTTTGTCTTCAAGAATTCTTCTGTTTGGAATGTTCGTGACATCTTTTTCATAAATACAACGTGTTGAATGTAGTTTGAGTAAACAGTTTTGTAAATCATTCAGAGGATGTGAGCATTACTGGCTGAGCCAGCATTTGTTGCCCCATCTCTAATTACTGTGGTGAAGGTAATGGTGATCCTTTTTGATCCACTACAATCTGTATGGATTAGGGAAATGTGCAGTGATGTTAGAGGTGAGAGTTCCAGGATTTTGATCCAGTGATTGGAAAGGAATGGTGAATTTTTTTCAAGTGAGATTTGTGTCAGACTTGGACAGGAACATTCAAATGTTGGTGTTCTTGAGTGTTAGAGGTTGCGTAGGTCAGTTCTGCGTAGCCTGCTTCATAAGTTAAATTAGTCAGTGTGCTGGATTAATTTTAACTTATTCTTTTATAGGACGTGGCGGGATCATTGGCAAGGCCTACATTTGTTGTTCATCCCTAATTATCCTTGAACTGAGTAGCTTCTGTGGCCATTTTACAGGTTAGGTAGGAGTGAACGGCATTGCTGAGAGTCTGGAGTCTCATTGACCAGACCAGATAGATTTCCTTCTCTAAAGGGGATGTTAGCGAACCAGATCAATTTTTAATGACGAGTTAGCAAATGTTATGACTTCTGGCTTGAAACCAGCGTAATGCTTCAGTAATTGTTTTTTGGAAGACTCACTTCTGTTCATTGCTTGCCACCTAAGGTTCTCTCTGTATAGGTCTGTGTTAGACTTCAGCGCATATTTGCAATGTAGCCAGTTTCAAGCCCAGTTACAAGTTGGTAAACATGCATTTGTCAAGTGAAAGATTAAGCTTGACTACTATTGAGTGTAAAAAGGAGAAAGTGAGGTCTGCAGCTGCTGGAGATCAGAGCTGAAAATGTGTTGCTGGATTCCTGAAGAAGGGCTTATGCCCGAAACGTCGATTCTCCTGTTCCCTGGATGCTGCCTGACCTGCTGCGCTTTTCCAGCAACACATTTTCAGCTACTATTGAGTGTAGCATAATGGGCAAACAGGAGGGTCAACTTGTACGCCAAGAATGTACAAATATTATTCTCATGGCCATAGAAATGCATACTGTTTCCTGTCCAGTCTGTGCAGATAACACTTTGTGGGATGTGGATTAAGCCTAGTAGCAGGATGTTTAATGTGGGCACCTTGTCCATTGTGTTTGACCCCTCTGATATAATCTATTTGCCATTGTAGCAGTGGGGACATACTGCATTGTTGGAGTCACCAGTCTTGGATTGTTAACAATCTGTCTATTCCGCTGGGCATTGAAATCCTTCAGTACCAATTTATGACATTTGGTATTTGTTGCTGATAGATGTAGTATCTTTGCTTCTAAATCAAAATGTTGTGGGTTCAAACCCTGTTTGAGAGAGATGAGCATAAAAGGTCATGGTGGAACTCTATACATTCCTGAGGGAGTATGAGCATAATTCTATTTCATTCAGCAAAGAGCATTGAGCTCCACTCTGTATTCTATCCATTTCCCTCAAGGAACGTCACTGTAACATACAGATGATCTGGTCAATTCTCTCTCAGCTCTTCCCGGCTGCTGTAATTACCTAAATCATTGTAATTTCAAAGATATTGCACAGCTTGGAGACAATTTAGTTTTTTTTTTAAAAACATATCAATTTCAGGCCTCTTTGTTATGAAATATTAATTTGTGCAAAATAGAGCAAATTATCGTTTCCTTCCCATTGACTGTTGAAACAATTCTTTTAAGAAAGTTTGTTTAAAGTATGGCTTGTTACAGTAGCGCTTTTTGGTAAAGGATAAACAGAGCAACCTTTGTACAGTTGATAAAATATTGTGTTTTCAGGATAGTCTGTAATACAACCATCTGGTACACAAAGCTTGTCTTGTTTGTCTGTCTCAAGGGTTGTCATAGAGTCATAGTTATAGAGATGTACAGCACGGAAACAGACCCTTTGTTCCAACCCGTCCATGCCGACCAGATATCCCAACCCAATCAGCATTTGGCCCATATCCCTCCAAACCCTTGCTATTCATCTCCCCATCCAAATGCCTTTTAAATGTTGCAATCGTAGTAGCCTCCACCACTTCCTCTGGCAGCTCATTCCATACACATACCACCCTCTGTGTGAAAACGTTGCCCCTTAGGTCTCTTTTATATCTTTCCCCTCTCACCCTAAACCTATGCCCTCTAGTTCTGGACTCCCTGACCCCAGGGAAGAGACTTTGTCTATTTATCTATCCATGCTCCTCATGATTTTATCATGTCACATTGGTGAATGGGTGCAACTCTAATCAGAGCTTTATTGGATGGAGTAGTTAAGATAAGATGCCACCTACTACTCTCCACTAGTGGCTCACAAGATGACACCACTGACCAGCAGAGCAACAGACTGCTCAGTTCTTCTGTATTCTGAAAAACTTCATTTGGAAACATCACTTTCTTTTTGCTTTGTGAGACATCGGACCAGAGTTTGCAGTCAGGAATTCTCTGCTGAGGTCCTAGAAATGGAATCTCCACTCTATTTGTGCTAGAACTAAACTTTGGTAGGGGAAATAGACCCTATATTGGCTGTTGCAATGGTTTTATCCTGCAGGAATTGGCATCAGGAATTGCTGGAGTAGATATTAATGTTCTTGGACATTAAGTAGGGTCTGTATAACTGTCATGTACTGAAGTTTTTTTTAAATAAAATGCCCAACAGTTAAACTGTTCTATGTTAGAAAAAAGTTTTCAGCTGTTAGGGAAAGCAACCTTTTGTTGGACTGCTTTGATTGATATAGATTGGGCGGGGGGGGGGGGGAGCTTTAGTATTTGGTGCATTCTCAGTAGAGCTCTTTGACATGTCCCTAAGAGCTATCATGTCAGAGCATTTCTTAGCTGAGTTTCAAAAGGTTCAGTTATCAAAGCAAAGGTTTCTGAGTTCATAATTTCATTGAAAGTTTTGAACATAATTAAAGGATTCACTTTTTTGTTTTTGATGTCAAGTCTGAATAGGAGTTTCCTTTTATAAGGAATAAACCACTTAAGACTTAAAAACGTTGAATGGATTTTATGAATGGGAGTTCTTTTTTCTTCTGTCGTGTGTAGGAATGAAAATGGTATTGTTCTGTGAGAAGTTTGTTACTTTATCTCTGTGTGGCTCCATAGGTCTGCCCAAGATGGACACTGGGAAAGACATTGAGGGGTAGGAGGATGGGGAGGTATGCATGTGCATTGAGACGATGAGGAACAAAGCAGGAGGGGTGCATGGGATGCCTCAGTTGACATGGAGGATCTGGAAATGGGTCAGATCATGTGAACAGTGAGGGCTAGAGATCCTAACAATTTCCAAAGTAACTGGAATGAATTTCCAGCAAATTCAGGCTGACCTTCTAATTAGCCTGTTGTTCCATTTGCCCAACCTTGTGTCTGCTTTTGCTCTGCTTCTAGGGTTGAAGATCTGACTTGATTCCTGACTCCCAGAGTTAGAAAAACATGTTTCAGGTTGGATTTTACTAAGATGGTTCCAATGAGTCAGGATATTTCCTAACTTGAGCTACCCCCTTAGCTAAACTCCAGCCCAGAATGGTCTGCTTATAGTGTATCCTCTCCCGCAATCTCTCTTGCAACGAATTACCCTGTGAAAGATCTGACATCATGTTAGCCATCTATGCTGCTGTATGTCCACATACCAAGGTGTTGGCACCATCAGGATTTTTAATCAAAGCAGCAAATGTATGCCTGGCATCGAAAAGAGAAAATCACCTTGACATTTTGAGTAGGGCCATTTGCGAGGATCTTGGGAAAGCTGTCATGTGGAACTTCCTCTGCTAAGAACGTCTGCCTGTGATTTTAAACTCTTTTGTCACTTATACCCAGCTGTGCATCCCAAATTTTTTCTGTTCTTAAAAATTCTGGTCTTGCACATTTGAATAGTTCAATGTTATGTAACTGCAGGGAAGTCTCCTTGCTCATTTCAAAACATCTGTGTGTTGTGACAGTGGAGGGGGCTGGGAAGGTTAAAATGAAGGGAAAATAAGCAATGCCATTTTAACTTTCGGTTAACTAAATTTGGGCTTTTTTGAATCATTCACCTGTTTCCCTTTTTTTATTTTAACAAGGTCACAACTCCTAAGATTACAGAAAATGCCAAAGATTGACAAACCCTTTTATATGTTTTGGATGAGTCCTGTCCAATTGCATTAGACAGTCTGCCATTTCCATCCCAGTGCTGTCCCCTGGCTGAGAGTGTTGCCTGCAGGATAGGTTTTAAGTACTCGGTGGTTCCAGTGCACTCAAAACAATTTTCATTCCTCCAGGGATTTTTTTAGTAGGGTGGGAAGTGGGAAAGATTTTTTTGATTCAGATGGTGGAAACTGAGACCTGGGTCTAGTGAAGAAGAATGATCATTAAACTTATCCATGTTTTTGCACAACACCCAAAAACCTACTCCTTCTGCAAGGATCACTGATAGCCATGTGTCACCCGGGGGTTGGTGGTGCTCAGTCGTTGTGTACAGTAGTGTCTGCAATACTTGATCTACCCTGTGATTTCCCAACTCCTCAATGCTAAGAATTAATGGCAAGCAGTAGGCTATTTACCCCTCCCATTTATCTCTCCACCCCCGAGGCTTCCAACCTCATTCCTGATGAAGGGCTCCGGCCCAAAATGTTGATTCTCCTGCTCCTCGGATGCTGCCTGACCTGCGGTGCTTTTCCAGCAACACGCACTTGACTCTGATCTCTAGCATCTGCAGACCTCACTGTCTTCTATTTATCCATCATGTTTATACAAACAGAAAGTTCTGGAGAAATGCAGTAGGACCAGCAGAATCTGTGGAGAGAAACAAAGTTGATGCTTTGAGTCCAGCATGACTCTTCGTTGGATCATTTCTGTTCTGTTCAAAAAAGTGCAATTAGACTCAAAATGTTAATTTTGCAACTGTCTTCACAGATGCTGCCAGCCCTGCTGAGTTTCTCCAACACTTTTTCGGTTCTTATTTCAGATCTCCAGCGTCCATAGTATTTTGCTTTTAAGTTTGGAAAATCTCTTCGCCAGAGCAATCCAAAAACCTCACTGCCCTGCTGTTTTCTCATTTCCCCAATGTTTTTCTCCTCCCGGAATGTCTCTTCATCTTTTCCTTTATAGTCTTTGTCTCGTTTCATCCCTAGTTCTAAAGCTTCAATCTTTGACAACTTTGTAAGTGAAGTGTTTTGTCCTCAATCTCTCTGTCTGTCTGTCATTGGAGGGAACGTGATTACCAGTAGTAAAAGCCGCTGCCTGGCCAGAATCAACAAGTAGCACCGACTAGGAGACAGTGAGATCTGCAGATGTTGGAGATCAGAGCTGTGTGTGTTTTTGGAAAATCACAGCAGGTCAGGCAGCATTCAAGGAGCAGGAGAGTCGACATTTCAGGCTGGAGCCCTTCATCAGGAATGAGGCTGGGAGTCTCATGGTGAAGAGATAAATGGGAGGGGGGTGGGGCTGATCGAGAAGGTGGTAGCTGAGAGTGCAATAGGTGGATGGAGATGAGGGTAAAGGTGATAGCTTGGAGAGGAGGGTGGAACTGACTGATTGTAGCTGTAATGTTATTGATACCTCCAGCCATTTCTAATTATGAATTATCAGACAAATATATTTCCAAGTGCATTGTGATTACTAAAATGCAGAGCTAGACAGCCAGCTAGGTTATTTTCTGAGCACAGCTAGTTTTTAACAAAGTTATAATTTCTGTGTTTTACTAGGTGAGGTGCCTGGGGACCTTGCTGTTTGAGACACTCAGTGTAAGCACTGAGTTCATGATAAAGTTTATTTGGCAGCACTCTCAACTTTGATCAAAAGGGTGGCATGGTGGCTTAGATGGGTAGCATGGTGGGGTGGCTTAACAGTTAGCACTGCTGCTTCAGCACCAGGGACCCAGGTTCGATTCCACCCTCTGGCAACTGTGTGTGGAGTTTGCACATTCTCCCCATATCTGCATAGGTTTCCTCTGGGTGCTCCGGTTTCCTCCCACAGTCCAAAGATGTGCAGGTTAGTTGGATGGGCAATTTATCATGGCCAGTAGTGTCCAGGAATGTGCACTCTCTGTAAATTAGACATGGGGCATGCAGGGATAGGATAGGGTTGGTGTGGACTTGTTGGGCCGAATGGCCTGTTTCCACACTGTAGTGATCCTATGATTCTATTTTATGATTCTAAGTTCACATCCCACTCCAGGGCTTGATTTCAAAAACCAAGACCAATGCTCCCTGTGCCAGTACTGATGGACTGCTACACTGTCAGAGGTGCTGTCTTTGAGACAAGTTAAACTGAGGCCTGGCTTTTTCAAGGTAAATGATCCCATTGTTCTATTATCGGGAAGGGAAGGGAAGGAAATTTTGCTTGATGTCGTGTCCAATATTTATCCTTCAGTCTGGTCTAGATTATCAGGTCGTTAATCACCTTTTATAGAAATTTGCTATGTGCAAACTAACCGTAACTCCTTTTCATGAGGCGTAAAGTGTACTGATCTGCAAATGGTCATGAATAGGATAGCCAAGTTAGCAACACATCATTGCAGCCTTGCAAATGTGGGGCAGCATCGTGCTATTTCTCACTGAAACCTGGTGATTTTAAAATACCTGATGTTAGAGGATAATGTTATATTTGAGTCAGGCTCTTTATTCTTCAATGTTCACCTTTTGAGTTAGGATTTTATCTCATAGAAGAGCAGTAGGTAGAAATGAATGGTGATGTAATCTATCAGGAATTACAGTAAAGTAGAAAGAGTTGCAAAATGAAAATTAAGAGGTAGTAGGGTGGGGAACTTAAGCTATTTACTGTATATTCATTCTTTACTATTGCTTTCCAGAAAGAAATTTTCCTCAGCCACTCTCTGCAGTTAATATCATAAATAACTTTAACAATGTTACTACAGATGATCGGGGTAACTCTGACCTGAGTACTGCCTTTCGCCCTGGCTCTCTGCTTTACTTACTCAAGTGTCTATTACATCTATTTGTGGGTTCCAGTTCTGATTTGGGACTTGAGCACAAAAATAGAGGCTGACCCTCTATTGCTCGCACTGAGGAGGGCTACTCTGTTGAGTAGATTAATCTTTTGCACGAGGTAGTTTTTTGTCCCCTAAGGTGGGCACTTAAGATCCCACAAAAGGATTTCAAGGAAGAGCAGGGGATTTATTCCTGGCCTTTTGGGCTGACGTTAATCCCTCGATCCACATCACTAAAATGGATTATTTGGTCATCCTTTTGCTGTTTATAGGAGCATACTGTGTGCAAGTTGGCTGCTGTATTTTCTACTTCGTAACAGCATTCGCATCGCAAAGCACTTCGGAACATCTCGCGATTGTGAAAGGCAATGTATAAGTGCAAGTTCTTCGTAGGGTATGTGAAAGAACTGGTCCTCACCCTGAACAACTTTTCTTTCCAATCCTCCCACTTTCTCCAAACAAAAGGAGTAGCCATGGGCACCCGCATGGGCCCCAGCTATGCCTGCCTCTTCGTAGGGTATGTGACAATCCATCTTCCGCAACTACACTGGCCCCACCCCCCATCTTTTCCTTCGCTACATTGATGACTGTATCGGCGCTACCTCGTGCTCCCACGAGGAGGTTGAACAGTTCATCCACTACACTAACACCTTCCACCCCGACCTCAAATTCACCTGGACAGTCCCGGACTCCTCCCTCCCCTTCCTAGACCTTTCTGTTCCTACCTCAGGCGACCGAATCAACACGGACATCTACTACAAACCAACCGACTCCCACAGCTACCTGGACTACACCTCCTCCCATCCTGCCCCCTGTAAAAACGCCATCCCATTCTCCCAATTCCTTCGTCTCCGCCGCATCTGCTCCCAGGAGGACCAGTTCAAAATACATACAACACAGATGGCCTCCTTCTTCAAGGACCACAATTTCCCCCCCGACGTGGTCGACGGTCCCCTCCACCGCCTCTCCTCCACTTCCCACTCCCCCGCCCTTGAGCCCCCCCCCTCCAACCGCCACCAGGACAGAACCCCACTGGTCCTCACCTACCACCCCACCAATCTCCATGTACAGCGCATCACCCGCCGTCACTTCCGCCACCTCCAAACAGACCCCAGCACCAAGGATATATTTCCCTCCCCACCCCTATCAGCTTTCCGTAGAGACCACTCCCTCCGCGACTCCCTTGTCAGATCCACACCCCCCACCGACCCAACCTCCACCCCCGGCACCTTCCCTTGCAACCGCAGGAGGTGCAACACTTGCGCCCACACCTCCCCCCTCACTCCTCTCCAAGGCCCAAAAGGAAACTCCCATATCCGCCACAGATTCACCTGCACCTCCACCCACATCATCTACTGCATCCGCTGCAGCCGGTGTGGCCTCCTCTATATTGGGGAGACAGGCCGCCTACTTGCGGAGCGATTCAGAGAGCACCTCTGGGCCACCCGGACGAACCAACCCAACCAACCTGTGGCACAGCATTTCAACTCCCCCTCCCACTCCACCGAGGATATGCAGGTCATTGGACTCATCCACCGCCAAACCACAACAACCCGAACGCCCCTCCTCCAAGTCCCTCCTCCCTACCTTTTATCTTCTCCTGCTGAACACTCTCTGCTCATTCCTGAAGAAGGGCCTGTGCCCGAAACGTCGAATCTCCTGTTCCCTGGATGCTGCCTGACCTGCTGTGCTGTTCCAGCAATAAAGTTTCAACTTTGTATACTGCTCCACAGTCGACAGCTCCTCTATTGTATTTAGTGTTTGCACATCTTCAGCTGTTTTACCTGGAGAAATCTGAGGTCAATCACACTAAAAGCAGTTTATTTTTCACTTTCTGCCCCGCTGACAATTATGTGTCTCAACGTGGTAGGAGACAAAATTTTATTTTCAAAAACATGTTGTTATTGTTTGTTCAGTTTTAAATTTGTTGTCATTACAGTGTTAGTAAAACCAGTTATTGCCCACCCTTTTTGTCCTAAGGCAGTGGTGTGTATGTAATTGCACTTTACGGGACCTTGCTGTAAAATGGCTGCCACTTGTCCATGATTGCCCTATTGTCTTGAGTCCTTCAAGATACAATAAGATGATGTTTAAATTTAAAAGTCTTTCAGAATTTTTGGGATGAAGTTTCCGCTTGAACCTTGTTCCCAGGTCATTCACATCCTCCTAATTTTATAGCCACCTGTTGTGAAGGAGCTGACTTCCTACACTTTTAAATTTCCTTTGCCCTTCATTGGATTTGAGTGTCACTGACCAGACTAGCATTTGTTGCTCAACCCTCACTGACATTGATTGGAATGGCTTTCTACTGTCATGTCTAAGGCCAGCCAAAAGAGACAAACAATCTGAGGATTCACATGTAGGCCAGACCAAGTAAGGACAGAGATTTCCTTTGCTAAAGGGCATTAATAAGCCAGATAGGTTTTTGACAACAATAAACAATAGGTTCATGCTCGCTATTGCTGAGACTAGTGTTGTATTCAGATTTTTTGTTGCTGTGAACTAGGGCCAGACTGTTGAGGAGAGATGTTAGGATGGGAGATGTTTGTGGATCAGTTGTTAATTTTAAATCTGAGGTAAACTTTTGTTTAACAAAAGGCCTGAAGGAGCATGGGCCAAAGACTGGTATATGGGGTTGTGCCACAGATCAGCCTTGATCTCATTGAATGATGGAACAGTCTTAAGGGGCTCATTGGCCTACTCCTGTTCCTGTGTTCCTAACTGAATTTGAGGCCTGACATAATGGAATTTTAAACCTGTGTCTCCAGAGAATTTGCCGGTAATAATAATCCAGTAATAATACCGCTATGTCACAATGTTCCCTTGACTGCATTGTTTGATCTCTAGGATCTTGTTTACATGGGCATTCCCAAGAATGGGTGAAGTGAACCATTTCAGTTGGCTTTTGGCTTATGAACAGTTTTTCTTTATTTCTCTTTTCCTATCCGAAGATCAATTTTAGCTGTTTGTTCTCTTGCTCAACTGAGATCAGCTGACTTACTCGAAATCACAAGTACAGTGAGCAATGCATACATTCATTAAACCTTTTAGGAAATTTGAGGCATTTTCTCTTCCGTTGAGGGAAGATCACATTAATGCAGATGAATAATTAATTCCCACTAATGGACTTTGCCTCCTGCACACAGGGACCATAGCGTCATGTCCACAATGGTGCAGTTAAATGAGAAACTGAGTGCAGATGAGATCATTACCAGCACCAAGCAGGTCATCCAAGGGCTGGAGGCACTGAAGAATGAAAACAACACCATCCTACAGAACCTGCAGGAAACACTGCATGGTCTGACTGAAGATGAAGAAGCTCACTTGGTGGAAGAGAAGACCTGCCTCATCCAGAGGTCACTGGAGATGATTGAATTGGGGCTAAGTGAAGCACAGGTAAGACTAAAGATTAAATGACAGGTTGGGAATGCATAAAAGGGGTTTGTATTCCCTGGAATTTATAAAAATAGAATGGTAACATGGCAAAAGCAGGCCTTTCAGCTTGTTACCATGCTGGCTGTCTGAAAGAGTGATTTAGCTGGCCCCCCCTGAACTCCCTTAGATCTCTTTTATATCTTTCCCCTCTCACGCTAAACCTATGCCCTCTAGTTCTGGACTCCCCCACCCCAGGGAAAAGACTTTGTCTATTTATCCTATCCATGCCCCTCATGATTATATAAACCTCTATAAGGTCACCCCTCAGCCTCTCCAGGGAAAACAGCCCCAGCCTATTCAACCTCTCCCTATAACTCAAATCCTCCAATCCTGTAAATCTTTTCTGAACCGTTTCAAGTTTCACAACATCCTTCCAATAGGAAGGAGACCAGCATTGCACGCAATATTCCAACATTGGCCTTGCCAATGTCCTGTACAGCCACAATATGACCTCCCAACACTTGTATTCAATACTGTGACCAATAAAGGAAAGCATACCAAAAGCCGCCTTCACTATCCTATCTACTTGCAACTCCACTTGCAAGGAGCTATGAACCTGCACTCCAAGGTCTCTTTGTTCAGCAACACTCCCCAGGACCTTACCATTAAGTGTACAGGTCCTGCCAAGATTTACTTTCCCAAAATGCTGCACCTCGCATTTACCTAAATTAAACTCCACCTGCCACTCCTCAGCCCTTTGGCCCATCTTATCAAGATCCCACTTTACTCTGAGGTCACTATCCACTACACCTCCAATTTTGGTATCATCTGCAAACTTACTAACTATACCTCTTTTATGCTCGCATCCAAATCATTTATTTAAATGACGAAAAGTAGTGGTCCCAGCACCGATCCTTGTGACACTCCACTTGTCACAGGCCTCCAGTCTGAAAAACAGCCCTCTACCACCACCCTCTGTCTTCCACCTTTGAGCCAGTTCTGTATCCAAATGGCTAGTTCTCCCTATATTCCATGAGATCTAACCTTGCTATCCGGTCTCCCGTGGGGAACCTTGTCGAACGTCTTACTGAAGTCCATATAAGATCACATCCAGTGCTCTGCCATCATCAATCCTCTTTGTTACTTCTTCAAAAAACTCAGTCATGTTTGTGAGACATGGTTTCTCACGCACAAAGCCATGTTGACTATCCCTAATCAGTCCTTGCATTTCCAAATACATGTACATCCTATCCCTTAGGATTCCCTGCAACAATTTGCCCACCACCGACGTCAGGCTCACTGGTCTACAGTTCCCTAGCTTGTCCTTACCACCCTTCTTAAACAGTGGCACCACGTTAGCCAACCTGCAGTCTTCCAGCACCTCACCTGTGACAATTGATGATACAATTATCTCAGCAAGGGGCCCAGCAATCACTTCCCTAGTTTTGCACAGAGTTCTTGGGTACACCTGATCTGGTCCTGGGGATTTAGCCACCTTTGTGTTTCAAGACATCCAGCACTTCCTCGTCTGTAATATGGACATTTTTCAAGATGTCACCATCTATTTCCCTACATTCTATATCTTTCATGTCCTTTTCCACAGTAAACACTGATGCAAAATACTCATTTAGTATCTCCCCCATCTCCTGCAGCTCCACACAAAGGCCACCTTGCTGATCTTTGAGGGACCCTATTTGCTCCCTAGTTACCTTTTGGTCCTTAATGTATTTGTAAAAACCCTTTGGATTCTCCTTTCCTCTATTTGCCAAAGCTATCTCATGTCCCCGTTTTGCCCTCCTGATTTCCCTCCTATTTCCTTTATACTTTTCTAAGGATTCTCTCGATCTACCCTGTCTATACCTTACATATGCTTCCTTCTTTTTCTTAACCAAACCCTCAATTTCTTTAGTCATCCAGCATTGCCTACGCCTACCAGCCTTTTCTTTTACCCTAACAGGACTATGCATTTAGATACAGAACTGGCTCAAAGATAGAAGACAGAGGGGGATAGTGGAGGGTTATTTTTCAGACTGAAGGCCTGTGACCAGTGGGATGCCACAAGGATCGGTGCTGGGTCCACTGCTTTTCATCAGTTATATAAATGATTTGGATGTGAGTATAAGAGGTATAGTTAGTAAGTTTGCAGATGACACCAAAATTGGAGGTGTAGTGGACAGCAAAGAAGCTTACTTCCGATAACAACGGGATTTTGATCAGATGGGCCATTGGGCTGAGAAGTGGCAGATGGAGTTTAATTTAGACAAATGTGAGGTGCTACATTTTGGGAAAGCAAATCTTAGCAGGACCTATATACTTAATGGTAAGGTCCTGGGGAGTGTTGCTGAACAAAGAGACCTTGGAGTGCAGGTTCATATCTCCTTGAAAATGGAGTCGCAGGTAGATAGGATAGTGAAGAAGGCGTTTGGTATGCTTTCCTTTATTGGTCAGAGTATTGAGTACAGGAGTTGGGAGGTCATGTTGCGGATGTGCAGGACATTGATTAGGCCACTGTTGGAATATTGCGTGCAATTCTGGTCTCCTTCCTATCGGAAAGATGTTGTGAAACTTGAATGGGTTCAGAAAAGATTTACAAGCATGTTGTCAGGGTTGGAGGATTTGAGCTATACGAAGAGGTTGAATAGGCTGGGGCTGTTTTCCCTGGAGCGTCAGAGGCTGAGGGGTGACCTTATAGAGGTTTACGAAATCATGAGGGGCATGGATAGGATAAATAGACAAAGTCTTTTCCCTGGTGTGGGGAAGTTCTGAACTAGAGGGCATAGGTTTAGGGTGAGAGGAGAAAGATATAAAAGAAACCTAACAGGTGACTTTTTCCTGCAGAGGGTGGTAAGTGTATGAAATGAGCTGCCAGAGGTAGTGGTGGAGGTTGGTACAATTGCAATATTTAAGAGGCATTTGGATGGGTATATGAATAGGAAGGGTTTGGAGGGATATGGGCCGGGTGCTGGCAGGTGGGACTAGATTGGGTTGGGATATCTGGTCAGCATGGACGAATTGAACTGAAGAGTCTGTTTCCGTGCTATACATCTCTATGCCTCTATGACTTGTGCTGTCTCTGGACTCTGGTTATCTCATTTCTGAAGGTTTCCCAGTTTCCAGGCGTCCTTTTACCTGTGAACATCTGCCCCCAATTAGCTTTTGAAAGTTCTTGCCTAATACATTCAAAATTAGCCTTCCTTCAATTTAGAACTTCAACTTTTAGATCTGCTGTCTCCTTTGCCATCACTATTTTAAAACTATTTGGAGTATGGTCACTGACCCAAAAGCGCTCCCCCACTGACCCCTCAGTCACCTGCCCTACCTTATTTCCCAGGAGTAGGTCAAGTTTTGCACCTTCTCTGGTAGGTACATCCACATAAAGGAAACGACCAACTCCAACCCCATACTGAATTAAACTTTGAATCTGAAATATTTACCGTTTAATGTTTATTGTTTGTTCAAAGATTCAGGAAATAGAGAAGCCATTGACATACGTTTCTGGAGAGGCTGGGAGCGTTTGGATTTGAATTGCCCGTATATTTTAACTCTTGACCTGTGTTTCAGGTGGTGACCGCTCTGTCTACCCATCTGAGTACAGTGGAGGCAGAGAAGCAGAAGCTACGAGCACAGGTGCGCCGGCTGTGCCAGGAGAACCAGTGGCTGCGGGATGAGCTGGCTGGCACCCAGCAGAAGCTGCAGAAGAGCGAGCAGATGGTGGCACAGCTGGAGGAGGAGAAGAAGCATCTTGAATTCATGAACCAAATTAAGAAGTACGATGAGGAGGAAGCAGCGGTATGTTGCTGAGCAGTGTCGCAGTTAAATACTGGAAAGAGAAGAAATTTGCATGGGATTTAGGGAGGTGGATGGAGGACTGAGATGAATTGAAGCTGTTTCAAGGTGCTGGTATGGGCATGATAGGCAGAATGGCCTCCTGTATGGAATGGATTTCTGATTTGAATGCTTCCTTTTTCTCTGGTTGGAAGGTGCTGACTACGCCAGATCTCTGATTGCACAGGGGCAGCATCCCTCTGGCCAATTCTTCATTTGTGAACTTGGCGCAAGTCTTTTCCTTCGTCATGCAACATAGGTGTCGCAGGCTGGGTCAGCATTTATTGCTCATCCATTGTTGCCCTTGAAGGTGGTAGTGAGCATCAGTGCATATTCTGCACTCTTGTAATGTTCATGTTAGTATCACGTCTGTATTTTAAAGTGTACCTCTTATTGGGCTGGAGGGCTTATGGTGCAGAGAATTGGCCAAATGGTCAATGAAAAGATACTGGTCCCACCATGTGTGAATAATTCTTTTTGTCCAATGACAAGTAGCAACTTTATTTGATAAGAACGTAAAATATTTAAAGTAGGACTAGCAATTCAGCCCCTCAAGAATGCTCTGCCATTCCATAAGATCGTGGCTGATCTGCCCTTGGCCTTGAGTCCTCTTTCATGCCAGCTCCACAACTCTTCAATATTTTAAAACTCTATCTGCCTCCTTTTAAATATTTCCAATAATCTAGCCTCCACACCTCTGAGATAAAGAATTCCATTCATTTACTATCCTCTGAGAAAAGAGATTCTTCTGCAGCTCAGTTTTAAATGTGTGCCTCCTGTAACTTTGTCTCCTAGTTCAAAACTCCCCCATTTGTGGAAACACATCAATATCAACATTGTCAAGTCACCCTCCGAATCATACATGTTTCAGTCTTCTAAACTCTATGAATGAAGACCAAACCTGTTTCACCATTCTTGATAAATCAACCCCTTCATTCTAGGAATCAGCCTTATGGATCTCTTTCAAATGCCTCCAATGCCAGTATGTGTTTTTTTTTAAATATGAAACTAAAACTGTATTCAGTTGTAGTCTTACCAACACCCTGTACAGTGGTAACAAGACTTTGTTTTTTTGAAAGCTCCAACTCCCTCAAGGCCAAATTTCCATTTGCTTCTTAATTGCTTGCTGTGCCTCTATGCAACTTTTGTGTTTCATGCGCATTATCACCCAGATACCTCTCTCTGTGTCTCTCTCTACCCCCTACCCCCTTGGAGTCTCTCTATTTAAATAATAGTATTCCTTTTGATTCTTCCAACCTCCATGAAACTCCATCTGCCAAGTTTTTGCCCACTCGCTCAACCTATTTCTGATACTGATTGTCGCCATAGTCTGTCGAGAACCATAAGGGCTGCTCTCTCTCATTAAAGAGAGAGATGGCTGATGGTGAGTTTAACCTGAGAGCCAGCACACCTCAGGCGAGGGGAGAGGTTGAGAAGGCAGGACCTTCATGGTGCTCTCAGCTGGTGTGGGAATTGAGCCTGGACTATTGGCATCTCGTTGCATTGCAAGCTGTCTAGCCAACTGTCCTTGCAGATTCCTTATGTCCATTTTGTAATGGCTGTCCACATTGCTGTCAACAGTTGTATAACTAACAGCCACTAGACTCTTCCTAGTCTGTGATTCAAAAATCACTTTAGCCTTCCCCATTTCATTTACAAGCTTCTCAAGATGTTTAGCAAACAGTTGGATGTAGGTGGATTGCTGACTTCCCCTGCTGACCCCCTTCACCTTTCTCCCTTCACTCTGAAAATATCACCATGTTCCAGTGGCTTTGGAAGACTGACATGCCATCCAAAGATGTTATTTTCAAAGTATGCTCATATTTGTTCTACTGATGGGCTACTGAAAATTGAGTTCCTTAGTTCTGAGGCACAGGATATCTGCAGTGTATTTTGAGGCCACATTGTAAAGTGTTTCTAAATTTCTCATGACTGTTCTTTCTGATTTCCTTCTCCATTTGACAGGAAGATAAAGACAGTGTATTCGCAAAGGTTCCACTGGATGATCTATTCCCGAATGAGGATGAGCAGACTCAATGTATGTATTATGTGTATATTTCAGGAACTGATTTTAAAATCCTATTGCCTTCTCTCTTCAGATATAAAAATTCAGCATAGAGTCATAGAGATATACAGTACAGAAACAGACCATTCGGTCCAACCCGTCCATGCCAACCAGATACCCTCACCCAATCTAGTCCCACCTGCCAGCTCCTAGCCCATATCCCTCCAAACTCCTCCTGTTCTTGTATACTCATCCAGATGCCTTTTAAATGCTGTAATTGTACCAGCCTCCACCATTTCCTGTGGCAGCTCATTCCATACACGTACCACTTTCTATGTGGAAAAAGTTGTCACTTTTATCTTTCCCCCCTCACCCTAAACCTATGCTCTCTAGTTCTGGACTCCCCCCATCTCAGAAAAGAGACTTTGTCTATTTATCCTATCCATGCCCCTCATGATTTTATAAACCTCTATAAGGTCACCCCTCAGCCTCCGACGAGCATACCAAACGCCTTCTTCACGATCCTATCTACCTGCAACTCCACTTTCAAAGAGCTATGAACCTGCACTCCAAGGTCTATTTGTTCAGCAGCACTCCCTGGGATCTTACCATTAAGTGTATAGGTCCTGTTAAGATTTGCTTTCCCAAAATGCAGCACCTCACGTTTATCTAAATTAAACCCCATCTGCCACTTCTCAGCCCATTGACCCATCTGATCAAGATGCAGTTGCAATTTGAGGTAACCTTCTTTGATGTCCTCTACACCTTCAATTTTGGTGTCATCTGCAATCTTACTAACTGAGCCAGTTCTGTATCCAAATGACTACTTCTCCCTGTATTCCATGAGATCTGACCTTGCTAATCAGTCTCCCATGGGGAACCTTGTCGAACGCCTTACTGAAGTCCATATAGATCACATTTACCGCTCTGCCCTCCTCAATCCTTTTTGTTGTTACTTCAAAAAACTCAACCAAGTTTTTGAGTCATGATTTCCCACGCACGAAGCCATGTTGACTAACCCTAATCAGTCCTTGCCTTTCCAAATACATGTACATCCTGTCCCTCAGGATTCCCTCCAACAACTTGCCCACCACCGATGTCAGGCTCACTGGTCTATAGTTCCCTGGCTTGTCCTTACCACCCTTATTAAACAGTGGTACCACTTTAGCCAACTTCCTTTAGGCACCTCACTTGTGACTATCGATGATACAAATATCTGAGCAAGAGGCCCAGTAATCACTTCTCCAGCTTCCCACAGAGCTCTAGGGTGCACCTGATCAGGTCCTGGGGACTTATCTACTTTTGTGTTTCAAGACATCCAGCACTTCCTCATTTTTAATATGGACAGTTTTCAAGATGTCACCATCTATTTCCCTACATTCTATATCTTCCATGTCCTTTTCCACAGTCTCCGACCTCCCTAAATCATGTGCAAGTTCCTCAGTTGTTGTTCTGATTGCAGCACAAATGACGTGAACTGCCACTTCCAGTACGACTCCTTCAGACAAAGGGTTCATGTGAAACACACCATCAATTCTGGCAAAGTGAACCTGAAGCTTTTTTGGAAAAATGCCAAAAGCAAAGCAGATGAGTTTCTGCACCTGAAAGATTTTATAAATTATATCAAGGCATCTCACAGAAAAAGGGTGGAGATAGTTGCAGGAGACTGTCTGCAAAACACTGCAGTTATTTATTTCCATGATTGGTTAGCTTTGATGAGGGCATGAGAGCAGGATGGCTGTCTCACTTAAGCTTTTTAAAAATTTATAGTTTGTGTGTTTTTTCTGTCTTTGCTGAACAGTCTCTCTTGACCTAGTGAACGTTTCTCTGCAAAAAATTGCTGTCAGGGTTTTGGGGTGATGTTGACGAAACCACCGTTAATTGCAGGTAGCCTGAGAAGGTGGTCATGTTCCATTCAATATGCAGTTGAGTACCTGTGTGACCACTTCATTAAGAGCCAATGATATGACTTAATACTAGAGTCAAATATAATCCAATTAAAAAGTTAAGAGTAACTACAGTGAGCTTTGGTCTTTTTGGAGAATGAGTAAAGAGCATCAATGGAAAATAAGGAAATGGTTTATGAGTTGGTCAGATATCTTGCATCTGTCTTCACTCTGGGTGATACAAGAAATTTCCCACAAATAACTTTACAAAATTCCCTTGGTTCCAGAGAAGTTTCATCAAATTCTCTATTCAAGAACAGAGGTAGACAGGAAGCAAGAAACCAACCACAGGCCAGTTAAGCTTGACATCTGTCATAGGGACAATGTTGGAATCTGTTATTCACAGGGTTTTCACTGGCCAACTGGAAAAATCTCAGCATAATCAGGCACAGTCAGCATGGGTTTGTGAAAGGAAATAACGTGATTAATTTATTATTGATGAAATAATAAGCAACATGTTTCCGGGAGAGCTTCTGGATGTGTTGTACTTGGATTACAAAAGGCCTTTGAGCTGGTGCTGTATCAAAGGCACAGAGTATGAGCTCATAGAGTGCAGAGTATATATTAGTGTTGATTAGTGAAAGGAAACACTGTATGGGCATAGATGGGACATTTTCTGGTTGGTAACGTGTAACAAATGTTACCGCAGGCGTCTGTGCCAGGGCCTCAACTATTTATACCCTGTGCTAAAGACTTGGATGTTGAGACTGAATTATGGTTGCTAAATTTGCTGATGATGAAAAGGTAGTTAGGAATATGTGAAGGGAATATAAGATGTCTGTCAAGGGATATAGATAGGTTGTGGGAAAAGTTTTGGACATGAAATTTAATGTGGGAAATTGCGAACTTGACCTCTTTGGCCGGAAGAATAGAAATGCTGCTTATTAAATATAGAGAGATTGCAGAACTCTGAGAGGCAGAGGGATCTGGGTGTCCTAGTACAAGAATCACAAAAGTTCATTTTTAAGTATGAATTATGAAGGCGGCATATGGAATGTTTATTGCAAGGTGAATGGAATCTAAACACTGGGACATTTTGCTGCAATTGTATAGGATATTAGAGATCACACCTGGAACACATGCAGTTTTCGTCTCCTTATTTAAAAAGAGACTGAATGAATTGCATCAGAATCTGGATCTGTTCGTCTGAGGCAGCTCCTTACCACCTTTTCAAGGGCAATTAGGAATGGGCAATAAATACTGGTCTAGCAAGCAATGCCTAAATTCTGAGTGAATCCAAAAGAAAACTGCAGTTTGAACAAGATTGTCTCAATGCTGGGGTGAGGGGCTCACCTTATGAGGAAAGGTTGGACAGGTTGGATGTAAATACCAATCCGGTGGAGATTTGACTTGGTGGATGCTGAAAGGGACACAGTTTAAAAATAAGGGATTTCCCATTTAAGACTGAGATAACCTTCCTTCAGGCGGTCATGAATGTTTGGAACTCTCATCCCCAGAGAGCAGTAGAGGCAGCGTCATTGAATATTTTTAGGTAGAAGTGAATAGATTCTTGACCAACAAGGGAATTAAAGGTTATCTGGGGTTAAGCAGGAAAGTGGAGTTGAGGCCACAGTCCAATAAGGGGTGATGTTATTGAATGGTACAGCAGGCTTCAAGGGCAGGATAGGCTACTCTTATTCCTAATTCATAATGGAAGGACATTGTCTCATCTAGATCCGAAATATTCTTGTTCTGAAATTCCTTAAAGCAGATGCTCTACAATTGAACATTCAGTACAGAGTACTGACAACATCAGGGAATAGGGTGGGGCATTGGAATACATGTAGAAGTTCAGCCACGATCTGATTGAATGCAGGAGCAGGCTTATGTGGCTATATGGCGAACGTGAGGACTGCAAATGCTGGAGACTTAGAGTTGAGAGTGCGGTGCTGGAAAAGCACAGCAGGTCAGGCAGCATCCGAGGAGCAGGAGAATCGACCTTTCAGGCAAAAGCCCTTCATCATTGATTTTCCTGCATCAAAAGCCCTGATGAAGGGCTTTTGCCCGAAACTTTGATTTTCCTGCTCCTCTGATCCTGCCCGACTTGCTGTGCTTTTCCAGCACCACTCTAATTTAGACTTGCATGGCTATATGGTTACCCTATATCTTTCAAAGGTGTGAGTGAAGTGGTTTAGATTTTGTGACAACCCATACTTAGCGTGAGGTTTCGTTTGGTGTCAACCCACAAGTTACTAGTTTGATTGCATTCAATTAGATTTAGATTTTATGTTGTCATTTCCCAGACTGGGGCTTGAAATAGGACATCTGAATTATTATCCTCGCACCATAACTACTCAACATCATGCCCGGACATCATCTGTGTCAAAAGTTGATGCTTAATTCCCCTGATGGCTCAGTTAGTAGAGGTGTGGAGTGCTATTGTGGCTTGTCCACCCTTCAAAGTGAAGATGACAGCGCACATCAAATAGTTTGTATGATTTGAGTTATGAACAAGTCACGGATTTGATATTGAATTTCTTTGCTTTTTGTCCCTGCTTCTGATATGCACTAGCTTCCAGTGTAGCCTATTCTTTATTTTTCATTTCATTGCACCAGGGGAGATCCTGGGAGAACTTCTACTTGGCTTTGAAGTCAGTATCAAAACTCCTAATAAGCTGCATGTACCAGAAAGGTTCCATATTTAACCCCTTTCTGTGCTGAATTAATGAGTGTTGGCATTGGGGCTTGCTTCTCTTTGAGAAGTTGGTGATGAATTACCTTCTTCAACTGCTACGGTCCCTATGATGTGGGTGTACCAACAGTACTGTCGTGGAGGGAGTTTCAGCATTTTTGACTTAGTGTCACTGAGATATATTTTAACCTGGGATGCTGTATGATTTGGGGGGGTTCAGATGGTGGTGTTCCGCTGCCTTTGTTCTCTTTAAGTAGTGGAAGTCACACTTTTGGGAGGTGCTGTTAATGGAACCCAAGAACCTGTAGTGCTTCTTGGAAATGGTCAACACTTGCAGCCTCTGTGCACCCATAGTGATGGAAGTGAATTTTAAAGCTGGTGAATGAGGTACTAATCAAGTTTTGGATAGTATAAAACTTCTTGGGTGTTGGGGCAATTCCATTACACTCTTAACTTATGCCTTGTGGACTTTTAGAAGCCAGGAGATGCATTACTTTCTGCAGGATTCCCAGCCTCTGACCTGCTCCTGGATCTCCAAAGTATATATGGCTGGTCAGTTAAATTCTGGTCAGTGGTCAGTTTAGACTGAGTATATTGGCTCAGCTGTCTCTGATTGAATAATCTGTCAACACTTGTTGCCTAAGCTACCAGCCATCTTGGAAGAGGGAGGAATGAGGGCAGCCAGTGAAACTTGCAGGGAAGGAAGAAAGTTTAGAGTAAGAAGTGAAGTGTTTAATGATCAGCAGAGAGGAGTCTGGGTACTGAAGTGTTTTGATTTGTGTCCTTGTATATTGCAGTGCACCAGCCGCACAGCAGTGCAGCAGCAGCAGCCCAACAGGGCGGATATGAAATCCCAGCACGACTGCGAACACTGCACAATCTAGTGATACAGTATGCTTCACAAGGCCGTTATGAAGTGGCTGTTCCTCTCTGTAAACAAGCACTGGAGGACCTGGAGAAAACGTCAGGCCACAACCACCCTGATGTGGCCACCATGTTAAACATTCTCGCCTTGGTATACAGGTATGATTAATTTGGAGCTTACTTAACATGCAAATATTAGGGGCAATAGGAATGAGAACTTTGGGCAAATCTCCTTTTAATGTATCAGTTTGCATAGTATAGGTTATGGAGGGAGTTCCTGAACCTTGACCCAGCAACACTGAAGAATGGTGTTTGCATCTGCTGCCCTTGTTCTCCTGAGCAATTCTCTTAGTTCTAGGTTTCCAAAAGTGGTGATTGGTTCCCAACTGGAGTCCTGAGCTGAGATTTTGGGGCTATTATCACTAAAACAACAGTAGTTGCCCTGGATCCCTCTCACTCTCATAGGTCTCTGCTTTCCCCATCCCCTTGTTTTCATAGTTTTCACTGAGAACCCTCGAAGTGGGATCATGGTGAAAGCAGTTTGGGAAGCTTCATCACAGTTCATCACTTTAACTTGCTTGCGTTTCTCTGATCCCGAGTGAACATTTAGTACAAATGCAGAGTGTGCAGAATGTATCACATTTCTGCATCTCTCCTCTTTTGTTTTTTACTGACTTATTTGCATGTTGCCTCTATTCATTGAAAAATATTTTCACAACCAATATTTCCTGTTTGTCTTTTGATACAGCACACCTCTGCACCAATAGCAAGGGTTATGATTTTTTTAAGTGAAAAAATATGACAGCCCTCAGGATCTGGTATAGGGTTCCCAGGAATGTGTCAGTATTTGCAGGAGGATGTTGGAGTGAGTCAGTATTTCTAGACAGCAAGTTGTTCTCCTGTGTGTGCACATCTCTTTGTATCTGTGTGTGTCCATATCCATGTGCATGTGTCTACTTGCTTGGCTGTGTATGCTTGAACGTGTGTCCACAAGAATCAGTGTTTTTCATCATTTATATAGATGATTTGGATGTGAACATAGGAGGTACAGTTAATAAGTTTGCAGATGACACCAAAATTGGAGGCGGAGTGGTTAATGAAGAAGGTTACTTCACAATATAACTTCACAATGATCTTGTACCAATGGGCTGAGAAGTGGCAGATGGAGATTAATTTAGATAAATGCAAGGTGCTGCATTTTGGAAAAGCAGGACAGGACTTATACATTTAATGGTAAGGTCCTGAGGAGTGTCACTGAGCAAAGGGATCTTGGAGTGCAGGTTCATAGTTCCTTGAAGGTGGAGTCACGGGTAGATAAGATAGTGAAGGAGGTGTTGGTATGCTTTCCGTAGTTGGTCAGAGTATTGAGTACAGGAGTTGGAATGTCATGTTGCGGCTGGACAGGTCATTGGTTAGGCCACTTTTGGAATATTGAGTGCAATTCTGGTCTCCTTCCTATCGGAAAGATGTTGTGAAACTTGGAAGGGTTCAGAAAAGATTTACAAGGATGTTGCCAGGGTTGGAGGATTTGAGCTATAGGGAGAGGCTGAACAGGCTGGGGCTGTTTTCCCTGGAGCGTCGTAGGCTGAAGGATGACCTTTATAAAGGTTTATAAAATCATGAGGGGCATGGATGGGATAAATAGACATGGTCTTCTCCGTGGGGTGGGGGAATCCAGAACTAGAGGGCATAGGTTTAGGGTGAGAGGGAAAAGATATAAAAGGGACCTAAGGGGCAACGTTTTCATACAGAGGGTGATACGTGTATGGAATGAGCTGCCAGAGGAAGTGGTGGAGGCTGGTACAATTGTAACATTTAAAAGGCATCTGGATGGGTATATGAATAGGAAGGGTTTGGAGGGATATGGGCCAAGTGCTGGCAAATGGGACCAGATTAATTTAGGATATCTGGTCAGCATGGATGAGTGGGACTGAAGGGTCTGTTTCTGTGCTGAAGATCTCTATAGCTGTAATTTTCATTGTATTTCTACAATACAGTTGTCTCTCAGTGAACTTTCATAGCATACTAATTATATTTAGTTCTGTAAGAGGATCATGAATACCTGAAGGAATTAGTTATGTTCAGGGGTTTGCAGAAGGTCATCAAGATTTTGAAAGGCTCGCTTGATCCACAAATTGGATTAGTGCTTTTCAATTCACTTAGAGGCACATTGCATTGTTTCTAATATATGTCAAGAAGCGAATGTTGATCTTAAAAATAATTTTAGCATGACACTTGTTACTGAAGATGCTTTTACATCTTGTTTCTGTGATTCTTACCCATTACATCTCAAACCTGCCAACATGGGTGGCCCATGTTCTTCATTTCAATGTAAAGTCACTGGGACTTCCTCAGGCCAGCAGCTGGGATGCAAACACCATTGTAAAGGCAGCTTTAACCCACGAGGGACAGAATGTAGCAAAGAATGAAGAACCCCCTCCGCTCCACCGTGTGAGGGCTTCAGGGCAGGATGAAGGCAAGGCCAACCACCTTCTTCAAGAAGGATAAGGGAAGGGGGTGGAGAAGAAAAGTTCTCCAGCAATAAGTTAACAGATCACGCCAAGAAGCTCTTTTCCTTATTGCAAATGTTCTATTTTCTCTGCTGTTCATATTTTGTTTCCTCTCTTTCTCTTCCCATCTCCCATCCCCCTCCTAAGAAGGCTCATGTAGCATGTCTCAATGACTACTGCCCAGTAGCCCTAACTTCAGTGGTCATGAAGTGCTTTGAAAGGCTGGTCATGGCATTAATCAACTCCAGCATCCCCACTACCCTTGACCCACTCCAATTTGCCTTTTGGACCAACAGATCCACGTCAGATGCCATATCACTTGCCCTTCACTCCTCCCTGGAACATCTTGACACCAAGAACAGCTACATAAGAATCCTACTCATTGACTACATTTCAGCCTTCAGCACTATTATCCCCTTGAGACTGACTACTCAACTTAGTGATCTCAGACTAAGCCCCACTCTCTGCAACTGGATTCTCAGTTTCCTGACCCACAGGCCATAATCAGTGAAGATTGGGGACAATGTTTCATCCTCACTAACTCTCAACACTGGAGCCCCCCAGGGGTGCATACTCAGCCCCCTACTGTACTCACTGGATACCCATGACTGCGTCGCCTAATACCAGACTAATGTCATTTACAAGTTCACTGGTGACGCCACCATAGTCGGTCGAATCTCAGATAGCGATGAAACAGATAACAGACGGGAGGTGGAAGACCTGGAAAAATTGTGCACTGAGAACAACCTAGCGCTCAATACTTGCAAAACCAAGGAACTCCTTATTGACTTTCGGTGGGATGTTACTCATGACCCCCCTACACATTAACAGCACAGAGGTGGAACGAGTGAGAGTGTCAAGCTCCTGGGCCGAGAGCATTCTGTCTGGATGTATCACTACCTAATATGGCAACTGTACCATTCAAGATCGGAGATGGTTACAGAGAGGGGTGAACTCTGCCCAGGCAATCACAAAGGCCAACCTCCCATCTATAAAATCCATCTAACAGGCCTGCTGTCAAGGAAAGGCTGCCAGTATTCTCGAAGATCCATCCCATCCTGGCAATGCTTTTCTGCGAAGCCTACTATCGGGGAGAAAATACAGACACACACACACACACAGACACCTCTCTGCTACTGTTTACCTTTTATTTACTCATCTATGCTATTTAACTCTGTGATCAGCCTGTATTGCTCGCAAGGCAAAGCTTTCCACTGTGCCTCTGTATAAGTGACAATAAATTCAATCCGATTCAATTCCACATCTCCAGGATGAGACTGCATGCATGTGGGCTGCTGCCAGATTTTTGCCAAGATTAATATTTGCTTCTCATTGTGCTCCCAAAGACTGAAATTATTACGTTTCCCACCTCCACCCCACCCAATTACCCCAGATTACGGCATCATTGTAAAGTGGGGAGATCAGATTGGAACTTTAATTCTTTGGTTTGCTCTGGAGTTCTTTATCACCAGGTGTGATCGGTTTGCTTTAGTAGGAGTGGGCTAAGGCTTTGTTACTGGATTTCCATACCTAATGGTATCATGGGAGCACCTTCACAGTGCAGACTGCTGTCCTTCAAGACGGCATCCCATGATCACCATTTTCATCTTAAGAGCAACAAGAGGTGGAGAGCTTTAGAGAATTAATTCCAGAGTTTGGGGCTAAGGCAGCTGAAAGTGAATAATAGATCGATAGAAATCCAGGATTTGGAGAGTGTTCAAGGGTTATAGGAGATTATAGAGATGGGGAGTTTGTGAGTGAGTGAACCAAATCCAATCAGCTCTTCCCAACTGTTGCAGTAACCCTCCACTGTATTAGGGAAAGTTACATTAACTGAAGTCATTGCCCAGGGGCTGTTATTGCCCAGGGGCTGTAGGTGTAAGGATAGGTTGGGCTTCCACTGTCAGATCCTTCACTAATCCAGTGTCACCCTTGTATGAAAGTTTTTCTCTTTTCAAGGGCACATCTTCAGACTTTCTCGGGGGCTGCTATTATTGGGGTGGCACGGTGGCTCAGTGGTTAGCACTGCTGCCTCACAGCACCAGGGACCAGGTTCAATTCCCGCCTCTGGTAACTGTCTGCGTGGAGTTTGCACATTCTCCCCGTGTCTGCGTGGGTTTCCTCTGGGTGCTCCGGTTTCCTCCCACAATCCAAAGATGTGCAGGTTAGGTGAATTGGCCATGCTAAGTTGCCCGTAGTGTTTGGTGCATTAGTCAGAGGTAATTGTAAGGGAATGGGTCTGCTCTTCGGAGGGTCGGTGTGGACTTGTTGGGCCAAAGGGCCTGTTTCCACACTGTATGGGAATCTAATCTAATCTAATTTTTGGAGGCTACCTTTTGTTTTTCTTTCTCATTAGCTCATTTATTGGGTGGTGCAGTCACAAAGTAAAAATACTTCGGTTATTTGGACTCTTACAAAGCAGAATTAGAAGAATTCAGCAATCTCATCAATAATTGTTGCTGTTCAATTAAACTAAATGTCATGTTACACAAGGAAAGCAATAATTTTCTCAATCTCTAAATACCAAGTGCTTAAATTAGTATGAAATGGGCGTAAGTTAACAGTAAATTATTTTTAAAATAATTGAGATATGCCTATAGACCATAAATTCCCTGTCAACTGGTGAGGTTGCAACTAAATGGTTGCATTAATTCACAATATATGAGATGCTTTGAGTTGTGATAACACACAAATGTGAATCTTTATGAATTAAAACTTTTCAGTAATAAATTAGCCAATCAAATCGTAAGGTCCTGGGGAGTGTTGCTAAACAAAGAGACCTTAGAGTGCAGGTTCACAGTTCTTTGAAAATGGAGTTGCAGGTAGATAGGATAGTGAAGAAGAAAAGAGAGGAGAAAGACGTAAAAGGGACCAAAGGGGCAACGTTTTCACACAGAGGGTGGTGCGTGTATGGAATGAACTGCCAGAGGAAGTGGTGGAGGCTGGTAGAATTACAGCATTTAAAAGGCATCTGGATGGGTATAATGAATAGGAAGGTTTAAGAGGGATATAGGCCAAATGTTGGCAAATGAGACTAGGTTAATTTAGTATATCAGCATGGATGAGTTGGACTGAAGGGTCTGTTTCCATGCTGTACATCTCTATGGCTCTCTGACAATATTATTCACAACAGCATCCACTACAAATGCGTTGAAGGAATTAAGACTTCTATCTCCCCTTGGCAGTTGCCTCCATCACTCTGCACAACTCCCCCTCCATTTCCCAACCCCCACATCTATGCTACCCTGGGATGCAGAGAAATATCCTACCCAAAAGTTAGTGAATTTTTGTAATTCTCTAGCCTGAAGGGTTGTGGATGCTCCATTATTGAATATATCTGAAGCTGCAGTGGCCAGATGTTTTGTCTCTTTGGGAATCGAGGGATATAAGGAGCAGAAAGGAAAGTGGAGTTAAAGGCCAAGGTTGTGCTGATTAGTGAAGCAGCCTCGATGGGTCAAATGGTCTACTCCTGCTCCTACTTCCTGTATATTTATCTGGGGATGGGGCGGTGAAGATAGCCCATCACACTATATGCAAATGCTGCTCTCTTAAAGGATGCTTTAATTTGAGAGTTATTACAAATGTCACGCTCTGTACTTGTAATGAGGTAAAGCAGCCCTTTGTATCTCAGTGAAAGTCCAAACTCTCGGTTTTGGAAATGTAAATGTTCAGAGGCAAGAATGATCCCTCAAACCCATCAGCGCTCTTCGCAAATTACAGCTCCACTTTGTTGTTTAATTAAAAACAGGATGCTTTGTTTGTTGCCTGCACTTTCTCAGCTGCTCCAAGGAAAGACAATAGCAGAGTCACTGTAACCCTAACTTCCACCGTTCTCTGAAATCCTCCTCCTGATCCTTTTCCCTGTGTTTTACAGAGATCAAAACAAATACAAAGAAGCTGCAAACCTTTTAAATGATGCCCTGACAATCCGGGAGAAAACTCTGGGCCAGGATCATCCAGCGGTCAGTTTATTATTTTACTGTTATACTCTTTAACTGGGCTGCTTAGTAGAGTAAATTGCTTGAGTCAGAAAGGTTGTATTGTCAGCCAATACCGCAATTGTACTTACATAGCACATTTAATATAGCAAAACATCCCAAGACTACTTTCAGCTGCATTATCAAGCTAAATTTGATGCAACACAGTTTCTCAGTGATTAGTTACAGCTGCCTTACAGCACCGGGGATCTGGGTTTGATTCCACCCTCTGGTGACTGTCTGTGTGGAGTTTGCACATTCTCCCCGTGCTGCGTAGGTCTCCCCATGCTGCATAGGTTTCCTCCCACAGTCCAAAACTGTGCTGGTTAGGTGGATTGGCTATGGCCAATGCAGTGCTACAAGGACAGGGTAGGGGTGTGTCTGGAGAGTCGACGTCGACTCAGTGGGCCAAATGGCCTACTTCCACACTGTGGGGATTGGATGACAACACATAAGCTGTATCAAGGTCCAATGCCTAAAGCTTGGCCCAAACAGTCGATTTTCGATGAGGTGAGTGGAATTAAAGAGATTTAACTACAGAGCTTGGGCACAGACAGCTGAAGGCAATGATGAGCCAATTAAAATTGGGGATGCATGATGACAGGATAGGAGGAGTCCAGAGACCTTAGCAGACTGTAAGGATGGAGGAAGTTAGAAAACTATAGAAGCACATCACCATGAGGGATTTAAACACCAGGATTGACAGGGTATAGGCAAATGGTTGGTGCTATGCAGGGAAATGGTTAAAAGAAAAGGATGGTGCTTCCCTGAGTTTTCTTTCTTCTCTGGAATGTTGTTCATACTTTCTGAAGTACGCTCCATAGAGACAGCAGCAAATCTTTAAAACCACCACCTCATCCCGTACTGCCTGAGTTTGTGGCTGGTACTGTCTCACCTCCTTGGTGCAATTGCAAAAAGTTGACCATGTTTTTCAGTATGACAGTACCAGTACACTGCTGAGAGAGTGCTACAGATCCCATAGAGTCATGCACGGAAATAGGCACTTCGGTCCAACTCGTCCATGCTGACCAAGTTTCCTAAATGGAGCTCATCCCATTTTCCTGCATTTAGCCCATATCCTCTAAACCTTTTTTCTATCCATGTACCTGTCCTTTAAATGTTGTGACTGTACCCTCCTCTATTACTACTTCGGCCAGCTCATTCTATATGCACACCACCCCACTGTGTGGAAAAGGTTGACTCTCGGGTGCCTTTGAGATCCGTCCCCTCGCCTTAAACCTATGCCGTCAAGTTTTGGGCTCCCCTACCCAAGGGAAAAGAGCTTATCTACGCCCTTGTGATTTTATATATTCATTACGTTTTTTGAGTGATATGTAAACCAAAGTTCTCTCAGATTATACAAACAGTCCAGTGAGTATTTGAAGAAAAGCAAGGGAACGCAAGCAAATTCTTCAGCTAGGAATAAAAGCAGATTATCTGGTGTTTATTGTACGAATTTTGTGGTATCTTGCTGTGTCCACATTGGCTTCTACATTTCTGACTGTTTCGAAAGTAAATAAATAGGCACCTTTGGTGTATAAGTCTTTTTTTTTTTAAGTTTTTTTTTTAAACTGAAAAGTATGTAGGTTAACCTAATGTCTCCTGACCTGGCAAATGCTTTCAGGGTAAAGAGAGGGTTAGCAAGGTTCGATTAGAGAGTCAAACCAGAGCCAGAACCAGGATCAGATGGCGACCAATAAATCCAACTGCAAACTCAGGGGAAACCTCTTTACCCAGAGAGTGGTGCGAATGTGGAATTTGTTGTCACAAGGAGTGAGTCATTAAAGTGAATAGCATAGATGCATTTAAGGGAAAGTTTGATAAACGCATGAAGAAGGGTGTGGAAGAAAATGCTGATTGGGTGAGTTGGCGAGACATTGAGGAAGGTGCATCAGATGCCATCTGTTGAGCTGAATGGCCTCTTTCTGTGCTTTAATTACCAGATTTGGAGATGCCGGTGTTGGACTGGGGTGTACAAAGTTAAAAATCACACAACACCAGGTTATAGTCCAACAGGTTTAATTGGAAGCACTCTAGCTTTCGGAGCGATGCTCCTTCAGGTGAAGAAGGAGCGTCGCTCCGAAAGCTAGTGTGCTTCCAATTAAACCTGTTGGACTATACTTCAGGTGAAGGAGCTAGTGTGCTTCCAATTAAACCTGTTGGACTATAACCTGGTGTTGTGATTTTTAACCTAATTACCAGAGACATTGCAGTGGTTGATGTAGTGCGGAGTTGGTTGACTTTCACCTGACCAGCAGCAGGAGCCTGCAGTTATGGCTAACACCTCTTGATTAGGGAGGGAGGTTTGGAAATGGGCTAGTGTTGTAGTTGGTGATCGCCTAGCAGGTCTATGTGAGATCACTTGTTGCAGGTTAATTCCTCTGACTGATGATCATTGAAGATCAGGCCAATGGTGACCCTTATCGAGGTTTATAAAATCATGAGGGGAATGGATAGGGGGAATTGTCAAGGTCTTTTTCCCAGAGTAGGGGAGTCCAAAACTAAAGGGCATAGATTTAAGGTGCAACAGGAGAGATTTAAAAAGGACCTAAGGGCCAACGTTTTCACACAAAGGATGGTGAGTGTATGGAAGAGGAGGACGTGTTCAAAGATGGTACAACTATAAAATTTAAACGGCATCTGGGTGGGTACACTAATAGGAAGAGCTGAGAGGGGTATGGGCCAAGTGCTGAGAAATGGGACTGGATTAATTTAGGATATCTGGTCAGTATGGATGAGTTGGATCGAAGGGTCTGTTTCTGTCTGTACATTTCTTTGACTCTGTGATGACCCCTTGCTGAACTGCATGCATGTTGGGTTCTGAACTCTGTAAAAGAGAGCTGTTTCATCTTCAGGATTGGGGAAATTCCAGAAACAAGATTAAAAAGCGTTGTGTTCTAACCTGGCTTTTTAATTCCTCCTGTGCAGGTGGCTGCCACTTTGAACAATCTTGCTGTGCTATTTGGCAAGCGGGGAAAATACAAAGAAGCTGAACCGCTGTGCAAGAGAGCTTTGGAAATCCGAGAAAAGGTTAGGGGGAGGCGGTCGGAATAATGGTAATTCACAGCGGTAACAATCCGACAACCCAGGCTAATACCTTGGGGACATGGGTTCAAATCCCGATTGACATCTGGTGGAATCTGCTTCGATTAAAAAAAAATCTCGAAATGAAAGCTAGTCTCAATGATTGTGGCCATGAAATGAGTGTCATAAAACCTGTCTGGTTCGTCAATGTGCCTTTAGACAAAAAATCTACCATCTTTACTCAATCTGGCTTGCATGTGACCCACAGCAATGTACAACTGCCCTCTGAAATAGCCTATCAAGCCAATTAGTTCAAGAGGAATTAAGTTTGGCTAATAATATTGCATGCACTTCTGGTCTCCTTCCTATTGGAAAGATGTTGTGAAACTTGGAAGGGTTCAGAAAAGATTTACAAGGATGTTGCCAGGGTTGGAGGATTTGAGGTATAGGAAGAGGCTGAACAGGCTGGGGCTGTTTTCCCTGGAGCGTTGGAGAATTGCAACATTTAAGAGGCATTTGGATTGGTATATGAATAAGAAGGGTTTGGAGGGATATGGGCAGGGTGCTGGCCGTGACACTAGATTGGGTTGGGATATCAGATCGGCATGGACAGGTTGGACCGAAGGGTCTGTTTCCATGCTGTACATCTCTATGACTCTGACTTTATATGCAGATTAGGGTGGATTGGCCATGCTAAATTGCCCCATAGTGTTAGGTGCATTAGTCGGGGTTAAATATCGGGGCTTGGGTTACTCTTCAGAGGGTTCAGTGTGGACTTGTTGGGCCAAATGGCCTGTTTCCACACTGTAGGAAATCTAATCTAAAATGTTCTAAATTAATCTAGTCCCATTTGACAGCATTTGGCCCCGAAGGGTCTGTTTCCATGCTGTACATCTCTATGACTCTGTCAATGTTCCATGACAAAATTATTTAAAAAGTCCAGATTACCTTCAGTATCCTAGCAGAAGCCTCAGTGTACTAACATTTCCTTCTCCTCTTGCTCCCCTGACAAACACTGAGATTGAGCAATGCCACGAGAAGTCCACTCGTACACCCACTAGTCTTGTCCTGTAGAAATACTTGTTGATGTCCTCTGACATTGTTTGCGAGTATGGTGACTCCTGTTTATAAACTGGGACGTTATAGATGAAACACAAAATATACTAATCTTTTAAATGGACATGTCAATTCAAATTCATAGTATGATTAGAGCGAAGACAGGAAAGGTTTAAATGCTTGATTTGGAAGAGGTGATGTGAATATTTGTCAGGATAATCCCAGACTTTAAAGGATTAAATGATGAGTAGGGACTTTTTTTACATTCACTTGTGAGAAGAGGGGGCATCGCTGGCTGACCAGCATTTGTTGCCTGTCCCTAGTTGCCCCTTGAGAAGGTGACGGTGAGTTGCTTTCTTGAACCGCTGCAGTCCACATGCCGTGGGTTGAGCCACACTGCCCTTAGGGAGGGAATTCCAACATCCTGACCCAGTGACAGTGAGGATCAGTGATATATTTCCAAGACTGGATGGTGAGTGGCTTGGAATGGAGCTTGCATGGGGATGGTGTTCAGTGCATGAATGTGTTTTGTATTCTCAAATGTGAGGCAATTGTAAATGGATAAAGAGATTAAATGAGGTAGATATTTCTTCTGGTAGAGTCATAAGTTTTGAGTTAGGCTATTCATGTATGAAATCAGAATGCTGTTGTACACTCGAAGAGAAGGGAAAACTCCCAGAAAAGCTATTGACGCTAATACAATTAAAATTGTAAAATACTTGAGATAGGCTTTTGTTGAGTAGATGTGTTCAAGGGACACAGAACAAAGGCAGATAGACAAAACTGAAGTGCAAATTGTCCATAATCTCATGGAATGGTAGAACTGAACTTCATTTGGGGGGAGGAGGGGGAGTTCAACACTCTACTCTCCTGCCCTGTATTTCAGTTTCAGCTCTGGGTCTGAGGTAATTGGCATCAATTGACTGACTGCTCCCTTAAGGTATGATATCTCTGGTGCTTGTTAGATGTATCATTGTTTTGTCGATGTGATTTTTAAATGAGGATTGCAAATGCTGGGAAAGCATATAATTAATCAGAGAATTTACAACCATGTTACATTAAAAGGATAAGAGTGTCACTAATAAATCCAATAAGGAATTGAGGAGATAATTCTTTAACAGGAGAGGTTAAAAGCAGAATTTGTTTCCTTTTGGAGAGGCACTGGGGGGGCCAGTTTGTCAAGGCTGTTTTGACAGCTGCTCCCAAACCCATGACCATTTTCACCTAGACAGCAGATTTACCCAGTGTGACCCCATTTTAATACCTCTGATTTATTGTGACCCAAGTTTGAAAATCTGGGGGGTTTGAGAGTTTGGGGGGGGGGGCTGTGCGGTCTGGGCTTCAATCCTTGTGGGGCGCTCGACTTGTTAGGATGGCAGTGGGAGGGGGGGTGGTGGTCGAGGGCTTCCCCCTCCGAGAATATGAACACCTACCTTATCACAGGCCTTTTTTGTGTTTGTATTATCCAGCCACATCCACCAGTGAATCATCAGGATTTAAAGGGGCCTTGCAGAAATCCAGAAATCAGTCCATGTTTGAAAGCAGTTGTTTTAGCCTCAGTGTAAGTTCCTTGAGAGAGGAGTCGCAGGTAGGTAGGATAGGGAAGGTGGTATTTGGTATGCTTGCTGTTATTGGTCAGTGCATTGTGTACGGTGTTGGAAGGTCATGTTGCACCTGTACAGCACATTGATTCACCCACTTTTGGAATACTGCATTCAATTCTGGTCTCCTTGCAATAGGAAGGATGTTATGAAAATTGAAGGGGTTCAGAGAAGATTTACAAGGGTGCTACCCTGGGTTGGTGGGTTTGAGCCATAGGGAGAGGCTGAATAGGCTAGTACTGTTTTCCCTGGAGCATCGGAGGCTGAAGGGTGACCTTATAGAGATTTATAGAATCATGAGGAACATAGATGGGATGAATAGCCAAGGTCTTTTCCCTGGGGTAGGAGAATCCAAGACTAGAGGACATAGCTTTAAGGTGAGAGGGGAAAGATTTAGAAGGGACCTAAGGGGCAACCTTTTCACACACAGGGTGGTGTGTGTATGGGATGAACTGCCAGAGGAAGTAATGGAGGCTGGTACAATTACAACATTTAAAAGGCATCTGGATGGGTATATGAATAGGTAGCTTTTAGAGGGATATGGGCCAAATATTGGCAAATGGGACTAGATTAGTTTAGGTTATTCAGTTGGCATGGACGAGTTGGACCAAAGGGTCTGTTTTCATGCTGTTGAGCTCTAGGACTCTGTAACTCAAGACCCCAAAATCTCAGCTTGTGACACTTAGAAGCTGGTTTGGGAAGGCCTGGCCTGGGAGAATAATGTAGCAAGCATTTTGAGAATGCACCTGCAACCCCTGTCTCCAAGACTTATTCATTCTTCATAAAATTTATTAAAAAAGACATTGCAAAACATTTTGTCTAGAGTATTAAACAAATACATACCACGTCAGGTATACAGCCCACGGGCAAAACAATTTATATTGAAAATTACAGAAAGTGCAGCAGTTTCTTCCCTTTGTACCTCAGAGTGGGACAAGGTGTACATCAATATATTTTCGATGCTCTTGATTTATAATGTACGTTCTTTGTAAGCTAGGGCCAGAGAGGTCCTACAACGTCCAGCCGTTTGGTGTACTATGGTTGAACGGCTTTAGGCAGAAAGTGTTCCCCACCTCTGCGAGGGTTGCCCCCAGCGTCAGAGCATTTAGTCCTGGATCCTGGAATGTGATGGTCTGCAACACTTCAAAAGCCAGTGCCACCTTGCACTGAAAGTCCAGCAAGTATCAGGCAGACCTACCTTCAAGTCACACCAACCTGAGTTTAAAACATATGGACAGTTCCTTTTATCATCTTTGGGTGAACATTCTGCTGCTCTGTGTGGGTGGCCCGACACCACTCTGTGCTGCAGTGGTTCAAGAAGGCAGCTCACCACCTCCTCCTTAATCAGGAGCGGGCAATAAAAGCTACCCGAGTCAGCAATGCCCTCATCCTGTGTACAAATTTAAAAATGTATGGATGTGTTTAAGGAGATGCTAAGTAAATGAGAGCAGGAAAGGGAGCTAAGAAAATTCTGATTGGGAAAAGATAAAAGGGGTGAAAATGTGTTGCTGGAAAAGCGCAGCAGGTCAGGCAGCATCCAAGGAGCAGGAAAATCGACGTTTCGGGCATGAGCCCTTCTTCAGGAATCAAAGAAGCTGAACCGCTGTGCAAGTTACATTAAAAGGATAAGAGTGTCACTAATAAATCCAATAAGGAATTGAGGAGATAATTCTGGAGATAAAAGGGGACTAATGGAAAGGCTAAAAGATAAAAGGGGGCTAATGGAAAGTCAAGTGGCACATGAACATTGGCATAGACTCATTTGGGTTAAATATTGAGCCCGTAGTTTTGTGTTGTATATTCTATATGTATTGTTTGTAATCTTTACTCAGCGAGTGGTAAGGGCGTGGAATGCCCTACCTGCCAATGTAGTTAACCCAGCCACATTAGGGAGATTTACACAATCCTTGGATAAGCACGTGGATGATGATGGGATAGTATAGGGGGATGAACTTAGATTAGTTCACAGGTCAGCGCAACATCGAGGGCCGAAGGGCCTGTTCTGCACTGTATTGTCCTATGTTCTATCTGGTTGAGATTCAGGCAAAATATGACGGAATACTTTCTTCTTTTTAAATGAGTGGATCTTTGGACATATTGTGAATGGTATCAGATCTGAACTAATGTTAAAAAAACACTTCTTCCTACCTGTCTGCATTCCTAAGTTTTCGCACTCATTAATCTGATTTGCATGTCTGTGTCCAACGTGTTTAATTCATGTCGAATTATAGAATAAAATCCCTACAGTGCGGAAGCAGGCCATTTGGCTCCTCAAGTCCACACAAATCCTCTAAAGCGCATCCCACCCCGTTAACCCTAAATTTCCCATGGCTAACCCACTTAGCCTGCGCATCCCTGGACACTATGAGCAATTTAGCCTGGCCAATCCACCTCACCTGCACATAGAGTCATAGAGATGTACAGCATGGAAACAGACCCTTCGGTCCAACCCGTCCATACCAACCAGATATTCCAACCCAATCTAGTCCCAACTGCCAGCACCCGGCCCATATCCCTCCAAACCCTTCCTATTCATATACCCATCCAAATGCCTCTTAAATGTTGTAATTGTACCAGCCTCCACCACTTCCTCTGGCAGCTCGTTCCATACACGTACCACCCTCTGTGTGAAACAGTTGCCCCTTGGGTCTCTTTTATATCTTTCCCCTCTCACCCTAAACCTATGCCCTCTAGTTCTAGACTCCTAGATTCAGAGAGCAGAAATAAAGTATAACTGTTTTATCTGGTGCGAGGGACAGAGATTTAAGACCATTGGCAAATTAAGTGAGACACACAATTCTTTAATTTTACCCATCAAGTTAATTTGACTTGCCTGATAGGTAGGGAAATTAGATTTGGTCGTAACTTTCAAAAAACAGCTGGATATAGAATTTAAAATAGAATTTCAATGAAAGCAGGACGTGGAGTGATAATAATTGGAAAAGTGTTTCAAAGAACCATAAAGGGTCAAACACTCTATCTGTTGTGTGACTGTAAGAACAGAGAATTATCGTGGTGTATGAACCAGTGTTCTTCTCTGAACCAACATCTCCAGAAGTAAAGCCATTGCATTTCAAAGCAATTCATGATAGTGAAACACTTTCCGATAGGTGTATGAAACATTGCATGTGTGCAAGTCTTTCTTTAGAGAGCTTCACTAACTTTGGTGTTCTGAATCCTCAGGTACTGGGCAAGGACCACCCTGATGTAGCAAAGCAACTGAATAATCTGGCTCTGTTGTGCCAAAATCAGGGGAAGTACGAGGAGGTGGAGTATTACTATGAGCGAGCGTTAGAGATCTACCAGACCAAGCTGGGATCAGAGGATCCTAATGTAGCCAAAACGAAGAATAACCTGGTGAGGAAATCAACTTGCTTTAGTTCTCTGGAGAAGAGAGAAATTTGCAGACAATCATTTCTGTTCTTCATGTATGAGCATATCTGACTGAGTGCTAGGAGCATCACAGCCTATCCCAATCTCTCTATCCTTGCATGATATCCATAAATATACATGGCACACCAGGATGTCAGTCATCATGAAGGCACTTGAAGATAGGCAATACATGTTGGCCTGGATAGTATCACCCACATCCTAGAACATGAGAAGGAAATCAGTGGCTGAATTTTATCCCTCTTGCCCATAGGCACTGAGAGCATTCATGGCACATTGCCAGTCAGCAAATCTGGCACAGACTAGGCAACATTCCAAAGATCTCCCTTGGTCAGTATGGCTCAGTGTTACATCTGTCTGAGAGCGGTCCTGTAATTTATTTTAGTGGAAACAGGCCAATCTCAAAGAGCCATACCAGAGTTTGCCACGAAAGAAACAGGAGGGAAGTTGGGAGAAATTTCTATTTGGGCAAACTTTAGTGAAGTTGCTGGAGAAACGCAGCAGGTCTGGCAACGTGTGTGGAGAGAAAGCAGAGTGGATGAGTTTCTATGCTTTATATTTCTGTGATTCAACGTGGAAAGCTTTTGAAGCATGCAGACTGTTGTAATCCTTTTAAGAGACAATTAGATCAACATTTCAAGGGGTCTTTGGGGAAAGTGCAACTCATTGTATTGATTCTGGTTGCTGAGGGGTGACCTTAGAGAGGTATATAAAATCATGAGGGGCATAGATAGGATAAATGGAGAAGGTCTTTTCCCTGGGTGAGGGAGTCCAGAACTAAAGGGCATAGATTTTGGGTGAGAAGGGAAAGATTTAAAAGGGATATAAGGGGAAACCTTTTCACGCAGAGGGTGGTGCGTGTATGGAATGAGCTGCCAGTGGAAGTGGTGGAGGCTGGTACAAATACAACATTTTGAAAGGGATCTGGATGAGTATATGAAAAGGAAGAGTTTGGAGGGATATGGGCCTAATGCAGGCAAATGAGACTAGATTAATTTAGGACATCTTGGCATGGACAAGTTGGGTCTGTTTCCGTGCTGTATGACTCAATGGTCGTTCTAAAGTTGAATGGATTGCTGTAAATCCCCCCCCGTTTTTCAATTTTATTGAGATTAGAACTAACTTTACTGAAGTAGAGTGCTGTTAAACCACAGATTTTCCACCTCTCAAATCCAAATTTGATTCCTGCAGAGATTGGTTGATTAAAAGGCACCTTCCTCTGTCGACCATTGAAGTTCCCATGTGGGATCTGTTTGGAATAATCTCTGTGCAATTTGATGTGGGTATGTTTTGGCTGCGTCAGTTGTGATTCATTTGTGAAATTGCACTTTTAAAAGCTCTTTTGTGGGATGTGTGCGTTGCTGACAAGCCCAGCAATGGTTGCCCGTCACTAAATGCCCTGGAAGTTGAGAATGAGACACTTTCCTGAACTCACCTTATTAGTGCATTTGGGATGTTTTATGTTGGGTTTAAACACATTGACCGAGCAGAGTAAATATTATCCGGGCTTGAATGATCTGGGTGTGCAGAGCTTAATGCTGGCACACAAAAAAAGCATTGAGCTGCTACCTTCCAGAAGATATTTCATTTGGTCCTGATGTGATAGCACACTTTTCTCTTTTGAGAAACTAAGTTAGAGTTTCACAGCACCATGATAGTTATGTTATTGGACGCGTAATCCAAAGGCTATCGATTTAGAGATGTTAATTTGATTCCAAACTTCGCAGCTGGGGGAATTTAAATTCAATTAACTAAACAAATTTGGTAATGAAAACCTAGTTCCCAGCATTGGTGACCATGAGTCACAGAATTGTTGAAGTTCATAAGAAAGCCATTTGTCCCAGCTTTCTGAATGAGCACCATGCCCCATTGTGCCAACCTCCCCCACCCTTCCACTCCCTGCATATTATTTCTATTTAAATAATCATCTAATGACTTCTTGAATGTCTCAATTGAACCTGCCTCTACCACACTTCCAGGCAGTCCATTCCAGACCTGAACCACTTGCTATTCATAAAAATTTGTTTTTGCATCACATTTGCTGTTTTTGCAAATCACTTTAAATCTGTACCCTCTCGTTCTTGATCCATTTATGAGCAGGAATAGTTTCTCGCTGTCTACTCCATGCGGACCTCTCATGGTTTTGAACACGGCAATTGAATTTCCTATTAGCCTTTTCCTCTGAAAGGAAAGCAGTCCTAACTTCTCCAACCAACAGACGAAGTGGTGATACAATTACAACATTTAAAAGGCATCTGGATATGGGTTTGGAGGGATTTGGGCCAAATGCTGGCAAATGGGACTAGATTAATTTAGGATATCCAGTTGACATGGATGGGTTGGACCAAAGGGTCTATTTCTGTGCTGAATATCTCTGCCTTAATGACTTTACTGGATTCTTAAAAAGGCCACCTAGTTCCCTACTGTCCTTGAGGGAAGGAAATCTGCCGTCCTAACGTGGTCTGGCTTTCAGGTGACTCCAGACTCTTCAGCAATGTGATTGACCACTAGCTGCTCTCTGAAATGGCTTGGAAAGACTTTCACTTCAATGACAGTTAGGGTTGAGCAACAAATGCTTACCTTACCAGAAAAGATTGAAGGGAAAAAAACGAGGTTACGTAAAACTCCTGCAGCAATATCCTGGAGCTGAGATGACTGACCTCCAACAACCTCAGCCATCTTCCTTTTGTGCCAGCTATGACTCCAACTATTGGAGAGTTTTCTTCCTAAATTCCAGTGACTGTAATTTTGCTGAGGACACTTGATCTCGCAATCAGTCAATTATGACCTTGCTGTTGGACACATCTCACCACCCTGACCTAGAAATATATCTCTCTTCCTTCAATCTAGCTGTGTCAAAATCCTGGAATGTCCTCCCTAAAAGAATGTGGGCGTGGCAAAGAACGGCAGCAAATGGACTAGTGATTCAAGAAGGCAACTCACTATCACCAATTTAAGGGTAGTCAGTGATGGGCAATAAATGCTGACCCAGTTAGTGAAGCCTACTTCCTAAAGAATGTATAACCAAGAGGATTTTGTGTTCACTTCAGATGTGGACACCACACTCCAGGGTGTTTCGGGCTGGACAATCTGTGCCAGCAATGCCCATGAATACAATGGCATCATGATTGACGTTGCTGGGTATGGAGGGTTTCGGCTATAAACAAAAACTGGATAAGATGGGACTTTCTTCACTGGAGTGTAGGAGGTTGAGGGCTGACCTTTATGGAGGTCTATAAAATCATGAGGAGTATAGATAGGATTAATGGCAGGTGTCTTTTCCTGAGGATGGGGGAGTTTCAAAACTAGATTTAAAAAAGAGGAGCAAATCTTTTATGTAGAGGGTATTTCGCATGTGGAATGAATTTCCTGAGCAAATGGTGGATGGAGTCAGTTACAAAGTTTAAAAGACACTTGGATAAGTACATGAATAGGAAAGGTTTGGAGGGAAATTGGCCAGGGGCAGGCAGGTGGGACTAGTTTAGTTTAGGATTATGTTCTTCGCGGACTGGTTAGACCAAAGAGTCTGTTTCTGTGTTGTATGACTGAGATTGAACAAATCCCCAATTAGAAAGCTCCTCACCAAAGTCTTAAGACCCAATTATAAATGGGGTGTGAGAGATTTTGTGTATTTTTGGGAAGGTGAGAGTTGGAACTGAAGTTGCAGCAAGAAGCCCTTGGTTTCACTGTGTTGTGTGTGACAACGGGAAAGGAAGAGGCCAGGGAATTTAGTCCTTGGATGAAACCATAAAAATCGGAAGATGTTAGTGATAAGAGTATTAATCAAGATTATATGGGTTGATGATATTGTAATGGTAATGTCATTTGACTAGTAATCCAGTTGCGTAGACTGGTTCCAATCCCAGCACCGTGCCTGACTGAATTTGCAGTCAATTAATCAATTATTTTTTTGAAATCTAAAATTGAAAGCCAACATCCGTAATGTTGACTCTAGAACTATCATTGATAGCTGTAAAACAACAACCATCTAGTTCCTTAGCTGGTCTGGTTTACATGTGAGTGCAGACGCACAGCAGTGAGGCTGATTCTGAACCACCCTCTGAAATGGCTTGTTGTGACCACTCCAAGTGCAATTGAGCTGACTTTGCTAGTCACAGTCACTTCCTGTGAAGGATAAATTGCAAATGAGTCGCCTTGCAGGGGACATTTGTCATGTAAATAAAAATTCAATTTGATTGTAGTTTGTGTTGATAAGTTTTCCCTGAGTCTGCAGATCTCTAATTCTCATCTCCTGTGATCTAGGCTTCCTGCTACTTGAAGCAAGGAAAGTACAGACAGGCTGAGGCTCTATACAAGGAGATCCTGACACGAGCCCATGAGAGAGAGTTTGGCTCTGTTGATGGTAAGTTAAATATTACAATTCCTTCTGACTCCCTAGGGATAACAAGGTAGTAATTTAAACAGAAGCTAATGATAGCATTGAATCAATAGCATAAAAGTGCACACTCTTGTGAATTGGCAGGTATAAATGTTTGCTGTAGGTGGGAACCATTATAATAATATGCATAAATCTTAGAAAACATGAAGTTAGATAAAGATCATCTAGCTAACTCCCTCCATAACAATTGTACAATCTACTTTGTCACTGACTCCCCTGACAGATGGGGGTGTGTGTATGTGCGTGCGCCAATCCCCAAATATAGTGAAGTTGCAGAATAGTCATCTCCTATCTAACTGCCATCAAACCCATCACTACAGGAAACTTATTCCATCTCACCTGTTCCATTGTGTATGTCAGCATCTTCCAAATCCATGACCTTTACCACCAAGAAGGCCATGGGAGCACCACCACCTCCAAGTCACTCTCCAACCTGACTTGGAATTATATTCTGTTCTTATGCAGTTACTCGGTCAAATTTGTGGAACTCCCTTTTGAATAGCACTGTGGGTGGACCTGCACCACGTGAACTGTAAAAGGGTGACTAACTACCACCTTCTCAAGGACAGTAAGGGATGGGGAATAAATGCTGGCCTAACCAGCATTGCCCACATCATTGGAAAAAAAATCTAACACTTTGTGTATCTCGCTGTAATATCAAACTCTAGAAGTTGTTAAAGTTTGAAGTACATTACAGTACAGTAGCGCCTCGACATACGAACGACCCCGTTCACGAACAAATCGGTTTACGAGCAGCATTGTACATAAAAGTTTGCTTCAGCATACATACAAAATTCAAGGTACGAATGAAGGTACGAGCAGTTCGTCCTTGGCGTGTGCGCAGTTCGTCCTTGGCGTGTGCGCAGTTCGTCCTTGGCGTGTGCGCAGTTCATCCTTGGCGTGTGCGCTGTGAACATGGGAAAAATTGATTCAGTTCGCGAACTTTTCGGTTCACGAACCGGGTCCCAGAACGGATTAAGTTCTTAAGTCGAGGCTCTACTATATTTTAATCTATGATGTCTTAGTGTCTGACAAGAAATGTCCAAAATAATCTGACTGTAGTTAATGTTTTTTTTAAAGAGGAAGATCTGATTTCTTTAACATTGTTTTGCTTCAAGTCACAATTTTCAAGAATATGACTTCTTTGCTCGCCATGCACACATCTGCCCCAGGTGATCTCTGGGATTGCAGATTGGTTGTGCTAGGGAAGTCAACTAGGCCTGTATTCACTAGAGTTTAGAAAAATGAGGGGAGATCTGTTTGAAAGGTATAAAATTCTGACAGAACTGGACAGACTGGATGTGGGGGGGTGACTTCCCCTTGGTTTGGAAAGTTGTCCAGAAAAGGAGTCACGGTCTCTTTTATGATGTAAAACATTTAGGACTGAGATAAAAACAATGAAGAATGGTGAACCTATGAAATTCTCTACATTATAAAGCTATGGAGACCAAGTCACTAAACATATTTAAGAACTAAACGTATTTATATACACTGAAGCCTTACAGAGCGATAGTGACAGAGTCAAAAAGTGTGGTGCTGGAAAAGCACAGCAGGTCAGGCAGCATCCGAGGAGCAGAAGAACCGACATTTCGGGCAAAAGCCCTTCATCAGGAATGAAGAGGAGATGGTGGCAGTATAGTGTTGAGTTAGAGGATCAGAGATGACCATATTGAATGACTCAATGGGCTGAATTTTCCCTATTTTCTATGTTTCTATGTATCAGTATGTGAAGATTCGCATGAATGAGGTGCAGAAAAGTCAAAGTGAGAATAATATTGAATCTATTATTGCATCCTGTGCAGGTGACAACAGACGGGTGTGGATAACATCTGAAGATGGGGACGATTCAAACAAGGTAATAGCCACGCATCCATCGCAATATTCAGCCTCCGAACTGTTTCTGTTTCCCCGCTGTGGTCGCTGTAAGCAACGCCACGGGAGACCAGTCAGTATCTATCAGAGAAAACAAATAGGAAATAAAGCCACAAATGCTGCAAAGTTGAAATAAAAACATAAAATTCTGCAATCAGCAAAGATGGAGAAGTGTTTCAGATGTAGGCGTTTTGTGAGTCTTCTGTTTCACATCCAGAATGTTGACCAACACTTTCTTAGATTTGTTCTGCATTTCTCAAAGTCTCTTGTTTGGTTGTCTCTCCCTGGTTGTTTTTTTTGTGTGTTTTGCTTCTGATTTATTTAATTTTGGTGTGGAAGTTTTGTTTTGCTCTGATTTTTTTTTTAACTGACCCTTCAGTGCCTGTCAGTGCCACAATTGTTTCCAGTCCACCTGTTTTTCCTGTGTAGATTGACACAACGGGACAATATTTTTTGCATGCAACAGAAATATTCATCAGCTTTTCAGCATATGATGAGCAAAGTGCCCAGCTCCCCTCCTGCTTAAAGATCAAAACCCTTGGATTTCCTTCTATTATAGAAGGTTACTGGGATTTTTTTTCACCACAGGAAGAGTCTGGAGCACACTGCTTGGGAATGTGGTGAAGGCAGGTTCAGTTGATGGTGAAGGAGACTAAATTGAAGCATTCAAGAGGGAATTACAAAAGACAATGCAGGCTTATGGAGAATGGACGAGAGTGACTCCAAACCAAAACATTTAGGGAGCTGGTGTAGGCACATTGGACCAACTGGTCTCCTCTGCACCATAACAATTTTGTGATTCAGTCTCATCACCCACTAATTAGATAGTTCTGTCAGAGGGCTGGCACAGGCAGGGTGGACTGTATGGCAGCCTCCTGCACTGCACACTTGCGAGGTGTTTAACTGCCTTTCGACTTTCAAGTCACCTGGCCTGATCACTCTCCACCTTCTGCCGTTGAAGGAGAGAAAGCAGAGAGTCCCACAATCCAAAGGGTGGATTGGCCATACTAAATTACCCATTGTGTCTAGGGATGTGCAGGCTACGTGGGTTAGTTGTGGGAAATGCAGGGTTACAGGGATAGTGTAGTGAGGGTTGGTTTGGGTGGTAGGCTCTTTGGAGGATCAATGTAGACTGGATGGGCCAAATGGTCTGCTTCCACACTAGTGATTCTATGAAACAAAGAGTCCAAACCCATTTTAACTCCCGTAAAGCTCCTGTTAACACTGTTGTGGAGAATTGGGAGCGGACAGAATCAAAGTTTCAATGTGTCACTGTAGAGCATGAGATCTACACCAGGTGTCCTCAGGATTAGTGGGTTTTAATCTGTATCCTTATATACTTTTGTTGCACTTCTAGTCCTGGGTACAACAAATGAGAGAATTTTACATTGGACATTTTTAAAAAAAAGAATCCTACAAAATCTTGGCAGCGGTCCTGTTTGGACAGACTATCTTCAGGTATTTTGTTTTGCATTATCGACATGAATGTTGATCCTAAATCGCCCAGAGACTGCTGGTCCCCTGCCAGCTTCAAATTGTCAATCAAGGTGAACTGCAAGGGCAGAACTTATTATCGAGCCTAATATACCTGGAGCCAGGCAGTGAGTGAATAGAGTAGCAGCCTTGGCCTGCTTGCGTGTGGGCTGAATTCCAAGGTCCAAAATCCCAAACTGAAATAAGTAATGAGCTGAACTCCAGGCAAAGGATCCTGGGGCAGAGCTAGAATTGACTGACATGCAAGGTACAGAATCTAGTGCTGAAATGAGTAAGTGGGCCTTTAAGTTTCAAAGTCCCCAATCTTTGGGCCAACACAGCTTCAACCTTTTAATGTAATTGAAAGTGGCCATTCTGGTCACTAATGCATAGTTCATGTTTAAGCTGAGAAGATGGTAAAAAGAGGTCAATAAAGGTGGTTCTGAATCTGAGGGCTGGGCAATGAGGAAAGATCAGAAAAACTAGAACACTTCAGCCTTCGAAGGGGGATCCTTGCAAAAGCAGCTGTATTTGGGATGGCACAGTGGCTCCGTGGTTAACAGTGTTGCCTCACAGCGCCAGGGACCCGGGTTTGATTCCAGCCTCAGGCGACTGCCTGTATCGAGTTCGTACATTCTCCCTGTGTCTGTGTGGGTCTCCTCCAGGTGCTCCGGTTTCCTCCCACAGAACAAAGATGTGCAGGTTAGTGTGGATTGGCCATGCTAAATTGCCCATTGTGTTCAGGGATGTGTAGGTTAGGGTTAAGTGTAGAGTAATAGAGTAGGGGAATGGGGCTGGGTGGGGTATTCTTCAAAGGGTGGGTGTGGACTTGTTGGGACAAAAGGCCTGTTTCCACACTGTAAGAATTCTATTCTATTAAACAGGTAAGGAAGTGCTCCTGGCTTTCACAATCCTGTAAAGTTTGATTGTAAGGGCACAGATTAAAATGGTTTAGGAGAGAATTTCTGGTTGTGTTTATGGTCAGTTTTAAATTCAGACCACTCAAGTTTTTTAACAAGCATCCCATACACTGAAGCCAAATGTTCAAAACCCAGGTGGTTGCTGTGATACATGAAACAATGCTTATACTTCCCAGAAACAAAAGTACAATGTAGTGATCTTGTAGATTTTCATCATTCAAGATGCAGACTAATTAGGCAAGCTCGTTTTAATGTGTAGAAAATTACTTTGTGAATAACCTTGACCTTTTACAGTAACATCTGGATGTAGGTTTGCTCACTGAGCTGGAAGGTTCATTTTCAGATGTTTTGTCACCATACTAGGTAACATCTTCAGTGAGCCTCCAGATGAAGCACTGGTGGTGTAGCCCACTTTCTATTTGTGTTTGGGTTGATGATGTTGTGTCCTGTGGTGATGTCATTTCCTGTGGTGATGACATTTCCTGTTCTTTTTCTCAGGGGGTGGTAAATGGGATCCAAGTCAGTGTATTTGTTGATAGAGTTCCAGTTGGAATGCCATGCTTCTAGGAATTCCCGTGCGTGTCTCTGTTTGGCTTGTCTGAGGATGGATGTGTTGTCCCAGTTGAAGTGGTGTCCTTCCTCATCTGTATGTAAGGATACTAGTGAGAGAGGGTCATGTCTTTTTGTGGCTAGTTGATGGTACACTGAGTTGGTGGGAGTGACAGCAGCAATTTCCATCCAGTAACATTTTTGAAAGCTAGGGAGCCATTACTATAAAATGGCCACCAATAAATTCATTGGGAAATTCAGGGGAAACATAAGCCAGAGAGTGGAACTCGCTAACACACTGGATAGTTGAGGTAGAACAGATTTGATGTTTGAAGAGATGGCTAGAGGACCAATGAGGAATAGAGGTTATGTTGATAGAATGAGGTGGGGGAGGACTTTCATTGTAGTGATTGGAACCACTGGCAGGTGGATCTCATTGACTGAGAATCTTGATTGGCCCAGGTTAACAATCTCAATCAGGGAGCCTTGGCTGACACACACAAACAAGAGTGTCAGAGAGTCCCCTCGCTCCAGGGACTACCTCTGCGGTGGCTAGTCAGAGTTTGTGCACTGTGCACGTGTAAACAAAGGGTGACTTGGTGATAGGATAACGGCCTCTCTGCGGTTATTTCATTCATGTAGAGATAAAACTGCATGAGCTACTGATGTGTCGTAAACTGTACAAAAATACCCAATTGTAAGGACTTTAGCTCAACTCAGTCACAAATGGCAAGACTCAACAGTCAAAAGCATCTAAAACTAATCTGCATCTGTGCAAACTGCAAAGAAGTGATTTGGTTTTAATTTCTGCTCTGCAATGTTTAGCACTTGACAAAATTTGTTTGTTTTACTGTAGGTATTTGATAACAGTCGAGTTGTTTGTCTGATGCAGTGTTTGTGCTACTTGGACGTGTTATTTTGTAAAGTGTTGTTGTTCTGTCAACAGTAATGAGGTTTTCCTGTTCTTTCACAGGTTTTGTACAAAAGTGCTTCTAATACTTTTTTAAAAAAAAAAGTAATTCTGTGTTTTGTCTTGCTACCCTCGCCTCAATCTAGGTTGGGTTGTACCATACTGTGTCCATCTGCAGGCAAACCACCCGCAAGACATGTCAAATGTCACTAATGTTTGTATCACAAAGAACCCATGATGATTGACACTTCTGTGTGTGACTGTGTTTTTGTGTCCAAGTCGAGGTGAGGGCTCTTGGTACTAGGAATGGGACATTGGTGAGCCAGATGGGTTTTCATGAATCAACCCAATAGTTATCATGACCATTCCTGAGAACAGCTTTACATTCCAGTTTTATTAATTGAAATCAAATTTCATCAACTTCTATGGCGGGATTTGAACTCTGGTCCTCAGAGCACTAGTCCTGGCCTCTGAATTACTAATGCAGGAAAATTAAACCTGTACCACTGCCTCCCTTCTGGTTAGATGCAAAGGGAAGCTCTCACTGCTCTGGCTCAACTTCAGAATAGCTTCCTTTCACTGCCCTTGGCTTCATTTGGTTTTCCATTTTCCCACACAGGCAATTTGGTCCCTTTTCTGAGCGACACTATTGAACCGTTCACACTAGGAGCTGGACTGAGACTCCATTCACTTTGGTTGTTCCCAACTAGAGGTTCTCATTCTCTCTGTTTGAGCTGAATCCAAACCCAGACTGGAGTGTTCATGAGCCGGTCCCCTAATTAACCGCTGCCAGCCAATTCCAGTGACTCACCATGGCCTCCGTTTTAGATTTTCTTTGTCTCCCCATGTTAGAAAGTGCCTGTTCATCAGCTGATGTGGTGGCAGGCCAGGTGCAGTCTACAACAACCTGTCTGAGCAGTTGTGGTTGTGTTCCTTGTGCTTTGTCCATGCTCTCAAGAGTGCTGCAGTCCCCACAAATGGCATTCATGAGTTCCCTCGCCTCCCTAAAGTTTTGATTTCAGTTCCAGCCCCACCATTGACAGGTGACCTCTCTTCACCCAACTCTATGTCAAGGCCTGGCTGCTGTGCTGAGACAGTTTTTACCCCAAGAACAGCATCAAGACCAACTCTGTTTCCTCCTCGTGATCCGGTTGAATAGCAGACCAAGCTCAGGGGCTGAATAGCCTCACATGCTTGTATTCCTGTTCTTTCTCAATGAAAACCAACTTAACATTTTCAGAAGGATTACTTTTTGGTGGTTGGGAAATAACACTGAGTTCCCCACCCTCCCAGTCTTTATCACTGGATATTAATGAGCCTGATAGTAGCACCCCTGTGACAGCACATTAATGTGCTTAGCGCAGACCAGGAATCTGATCAGAGACATTACAAGGTAACTGGATATGAGAATCATTCCATTCTGGTACAGTGCTGAACAATTATCAACCTGATTGGTGTCCCTTTAAATTACTTGGAACAACACAGTGGCACAGTGGTTAGCACTGCTGCCTCACAGCGCCAGGGACCAGGGTTCAATTCCCACCTTGGGCAACTGTCTGTGTGAAGTTTGCACATTCTCCCCATGTCTGCGTGGGTTTCCTCCGGGTGCTCCGGTTTCCTCCCACAGTCCAAAGATGTGCAGGTCAAGTGAATTGGCCGTGCTAAATTGCCCATAGTGTTAGGTGCTTTAGTCAGGGGTAAATGTAGGGGAATGAGCCAGGGTGGGTTGCTCTTCGGAGGGTCGGTGTGGACCTGTTGGGCCGAAGGGCCTTTTCCACACTGTAGGGAATCTAATCTAATCTAACCTAAACAGTCAGGTTGATAATTGTTCAGATTAGAGTGGGTGCTGGAAAAGCGCAGCAGGTCTGGCAGCATCCGAGGAGCAGGAAAATCGATGTTTCGGGCAAACGCCGAATTTTCCTGCTCCTTGAATGCTGCCAGACCTGCTGTGCTTTTCCAGCACCCACTCTAATCTAGATTCTGATCTCCAGCATCTGCAGTCCTGATAATTGTTCAGCACAATCCCATAATAAGGCTTCTCATTGCAGGAAAGTTACATTACATCACCCACTCAGTGCCCCACAAGTTGCCAGAATCTGAAATCTGTACAAGTGTACAAAAGTCCACTTTGGCATCACTGTGCTTGTCGACATACGCTAACTGTATTTTCTCTTTTTTTTAGTGTACTTTAGGAAGGTGTTTCTTGAACTGCCTCTTTCTCTGCCTGTCAGGACTCTCCTCTCCAATTCGCTGTTTCCTTATGCTGTGTCTGCACTATGTCATTGAACCCCTTGAGGGCTAGCTCACCTGATTTTTCAGAGCCAAAAACAGAAATCCTAAGTATTTTATTACATGATGCCAATATTTGGCAGTGGAAATTCTAGTCCCCTGACTCTCATTTCAAAAGTCAACTATAACTAACACTGTCAACAGCAGCTTGAGCCTCTGCTCTGATTACTGTTCAAGGTTTTGGAGGTACAGGGAGTATAGAGTCGTAGAGATGTACAGCTCAAAAACAGACCCTTCGGCCCAACTAGTCCATGCCAACCAGATATCCCAACTCCACCTGCCAGCACCCAGCCCATATCTCTCCAAACCCTTCCTATTCATATACCCATCCAGATGCCTTTTTAAATGTTGCAATTGTACCAGCCTCCACCACTTCCTCTGGCAGCTCATTCCATATACGAACCACCTTCTGCATGAAAAAGTTGTCCCTTAGGTCTCTTTTACATCTTTCCCCTCTCTCACCCTCAACCTAGTTCTAAATGAGACTAGTAAATGAAGTTTTAGCTCCACAGTGTGACCGCTACTTGTTTTGGGGAAAGAAAACCATAGGCCAACAGATGACATAAGAACAAGTAAATTTATATAGGAAGCAATTCACTCGGCTAATTCCTGAGATGTGAGGGAATTGCTTTGTAAGGAAAGATTGAATGTGTTTTGAGTCTTTACTCTTTGGAGATTTGAAGAATGAGAGGTGATCTTATTGAAATGTAAAATTCTTAAGGGGAGCTTGGCAAGGTAGGTACTGTCAGGGTGTTTCTCTTCATGGTGGAGATTTACAACTACGGATACAGCTTAAAACTAAAGACGTTCTCCCTATTAAGTGGCAGATGAGAAGGAATTTCTTCTGAGAGTCATTGACCTTTGGAATTCTCTACCTCAAAAAGCAATGGTGGCTGGGGCACTGAATATATTCAAGGCTGAATTAAACTGACACCACAGAGCAGACGGCATTATGGGGGCAAACACCAAAGTTGAGTTAAGGCTTCAAATAGATCTGTCATGATTTTTCAAATGTTGGAACAGGCCTGCTAGATTAAATGGTCTATCCCTGCTCCTGTTTGTCATGATCTTCAAACCAAAGAGACCTTGGAGTGCAGGTTCATAGCTCCTTGAGAGTGGAGTTGCAGGTAGATAGGATAGTGAAGAAGGCATTTGATATGTTTTCCTTTATTGGTCAGAGTACTGAGTACAGGGGTTGGGAGGTCATGTTACGGCTGTAGAGGACATTGGTTAGGCTTCTGTTGGAATATTGCATGCAATTCTGGTCTCCTCCCTATCGGAAAGATGGTGTGAAACTTGAAAGGGCTCAGAAAAGATTTACAAGGATGTTGCCAGGGTTGGTGGATTTGAGCTATAGGGAGATTTTAAAAAAGCTGTTTTCCCTGGAGCGTCGGGGGCTGAGGGATGACCTTATAAAGGTTTATAAAATCATGAGGGGCGTGGATAGGATAAATAGACGAAGTCTTTTCCCTGGTGTGGGGGAGTCCAGAACTAGAGGGCATAGGTTTAGGGTGAGAGGGGAAAGATACAAGGGGCAACCTTTTCACTCAGAGGGTGGTGCGTGTATGGAATGAGCTGCCAGAGGAAGTGGTGGAGGCTGGTACAATTGCAACATTTAAAAGACATCTGGATGGGTATATGAATAGGATGGGTTTGGAGGGATATGGGCCGGGTGCTGGCAGGTGGGACTAGATTGGGTTGGGATATCTGATGGGCATGGTGGGTTGGACCAAAGGGTCAGTTTCTGTGCTGTACATCTCTGACTCAGTCTATCTGCAGATTAGAAGTGGGATGGAAGAGTAAGAATGATGAGAAGACTCTGTTTAAGGATCCTGGAAAGGTAGGGAAAAGTGAGATAGTCTTGAATACAATACAGGGAGCAGGTAGTGTAAAACATTTGGATATTAAGAAATAGATGTTTGAACAGATTGTCCTTTGCGCTTGACTAAATCCACAGTGGAATATGGGCCCCCAGCTGATGTTGCTCTTGAGGTTTGGGCATGCAATTGTCTGCACCCAAGAGCAGCTAGCGGGAGATCTGCACACAGTACATTTTAATCTGTTTCTCTGAACTGAATTGTAAAGTTAGGATCGGTGCTGTAAAGCTCGCAGCTTTGCGGTCTGCAGCAAGACTCCACTCTCATTGCCATTCAACCCTTGCAAATAGCTGGGACAGCAGTGTTGTTGCTGGAAGCTCATTGTGAAAAACTGATTCCTTATATTTCGGCACTTTGTCTCTGATGTGGCAGTAATACAATTCCAACTGGCATACCTTGTGACGATTTTTAACTATTATTTTGCAAAGTTTTTTTTAATGGAATATTTTATTCTAACTTTTATTTGCCCAAAATAAAGATGAAAAAGGATTCTTGGGAACAGAAAAGGGCCCTTCAAGCACACTCACCTCTACTACCTTTCAACGGGATCATGATTGATCTATAACTCAACTCAACTTACTGCTGTGGGTTTCATTTCTCCCCAAGAAAAATCTATTTGTCGACATTTTCCATTGAATCCCCCCACCCTGCCTCAACAACTTTTAAAGAAGAGCATTGCCCACAAAGCTTTCTGACTTTACCCTTGAGCATGCTGGCTGGAGATGCTTTTAAATCAACCTCTTCAGGTGTTTTGCAGCAGCTGGGAATTGAACCTGGACTTTCCGGCTCAGAGGTAGGGATACTACCACCTTCAGACTCCTTCCGAACCTGGCTGTAATTTTACGCTCACACCCCCTTGTCCTGGACTTTGTCTACCAGACGCACTGGTTGCTCTCTTTCCTTGTTAAATACTTTTAACCATCTTTAAACATCTCAGTCAGATCACCTTTTAATCTTTATACCTGCTGAGACAACGGGGGAGTGTTGAGTAGAAAGTGATATGGTTCCCTGATAAACATGTAGTTTCCTCTCCGTTTATTAAGCATTTTATCATTTCTCTTGCATACTCCAAATTTCTTAATGGATAGTGAATTATTGTGAAGTGATTAGCTTACATAATTAGATATGATGACTGTTTTGCTTGCAACCCAATGATACAAAGCAGCATCACGAGTTAAACTGTTGGTTGCAAGAGAAGCATTGGCCATGATGTAATCTTTCCCACTTTTGCATGTCCTCCGGGTTACTTCTGATAGTATTAGGAACTGATGAGAGTATCTTGGTCAGTTGAGATAGCTACCTGACAGTTTACTCACAGCAAGTTCTCTTCTGTTTGTGTCTCATCTCACTTCCTTGCTTGGTTTTCTCTCTCTCTCTCTCTCTCTCTCTCTCTCTCTCTCTCTCTCTCTCTCTCTCTCTCTCTCTCTTTGTGTGTCTGCTTCTCTCTGTCTTTTGCTCTATTTCTTTCCTCCCACTAGCTCACCTTTCCTTTCTTGCTGCCAAGTGTAAATGAAATGGGACCCTTTGAAGAGGATTCCGCATTTTCTTACATTTAGGGCAGACTAACTCCTGCGGACAGCTACTGGGAGCATCTTGAGTCTTCAGTCTACTGCACAGCCTCCAGGTACTCTTACTTCAGCTTCACTTTCAATATCATCTCATTTTGCTATTGTGGGAACCCAAGTAAGATTTTTAACTATTCTCTGTAGTTGATGAAAAGTTCAAATTGTCAGAATTCAGTCAAGGGGGTGGAAAGACATAGTGAGAATCCACATTGGCAAGTCCTGCATATTCGATCTCTGTGGCTTTGTGCTGCTATGATTCTCACAATTTCTGTTGGAAACCAAGCTGTTTGTTCTTGGTATTGTCAAACCCCTCCAGCAAAAGAATCCAGCGCCTCAGAAATATTTTACTGTTGGTTTTTACATTATTGTGTGCAGACCTCTGGGTTCTGTTAACATCGAGCAGAGCACAGAGAGAAATGCAATGTGAAAGCCGACCAACCACCCTATGTCTGATCCAAGGCTTATGTCTTCCTCACAATGGCAGGGGAGAGTTTATCGGAATGATGACGGGAATGGGAGCTGGGATCATTTGCATTATAATGCGAAATGTGTGCTAATAATGTTTTTGTTCTCTTAACTAGAAGCTGGATTTAAACATTGACAGAATCTACCCTTTTCAGTGACACAGCAGGACTACCCGATGGTGACAGAACTCTGCAGTTACAAAAGGAAGGGACTGAGATTGTTCTGATCCACAACAAAAGGGACCCAGGTTCTACGCTGAAGGTAGTTGTAACCAGCCCTGACCCAGTTCTAGTTGCCACTTTGTTTATCCTGAAACTGATGTGGTAATTCTCCTGGGAATTGGTCCCAAATTGTTGCCGTCCTTTTCCATCTCAGTGTCAGATCACACAGTAAATGGCAGGACCAGTGCATGCTGCCAGTTGTGACTGGCAAGGTCAGCTTTTCATCAAATGTGTTGTGAACCAGACCAGACCCCCTTAAAATATATTAAGGTAGCCTACACCCTAACTACTTATTTTAAAAGTAAATGTGAGGTGCTGTGTTCCAGATGCAATTCGATTAGTCAAATCCTTGACATTAGGCAAGCCACAGTTTATTCAAACACTAGTTAAAATACAACGAAAGAGAGAGGAACTTGGAATAATTTAACTCTGTTGGAAAACTTATCAGAATAATAGATTATTTTACTACTAAACAGTAACTTTTTCAATATAGTAACATCCCATAAACACAACTTTGGCAAAAGGCATATTCAGAAAACAGAATTGTCTCACAAGCAACTCCTGCAGCAACTCAAGACGAAAAACATCCAAAGAAAACTCAGGAAGAGAAAGACAGAGTGTAGCAGCCAGGAGAGATTCATTGCCATCCAGCCCTGCTGAGACCCCAGCAACAACAGCTAGGGTTAGCTAAACCTAAAATCCCTGGTTCTATGGGAGCTTGACCACACCCATTCAGGCTGCTTCTATTCTTCTGGCTCTTCTTGGGGGAAAAAAAATCCAAAGTTTCACAATTTGTTTATCTTCTCATAGACTGTTTGTCACCTGTCCCCTAGTCTCTCTCTAAAATAAATGAAGACAAAACTCACCTCTTAAAGCCCCAGTATTGCCACAAATAAATGATTAAGCTCATGACTCCGGTGTTGGCGTTTCCCCTCATGATTCAGCCCTTTGGGTTCACACAAGAAACAGACGATCATTTGGCCCCTTGAGTCCATTGTCCCTTAGTTAACCTGCAGTGTGGCTCCATTTGGCCTTCAATTATCATTCCACCTGTGACTTTTCAGTTTAGGGGAAAGAGTTCCAGGTTTCCACTCTGTTCTGGGTGAAGAAGATCTTCCTGACATCACCCCTGAATAGCCTGGCTCCAGTTTTAAGCTAATGCCCCCTTGTTTTCAACTTCTTTGCCCATCTGCTCAGCAACTAGTTTCTCTCTCAATACTGGGAAAGTTTTTAATCACCTTTAATCAATTACGCCACTGCTTTAATCTTTTATACTCCCGGGAATGCTATCTTAGTCTGTGCAAGCTGTGCTCATTATCTAACCCCATAATCTCCCTTTTCTTTGGTGAATGTACACTGCACATCTTCCAAAGCCACAGTAATGGATTTGTACATCATAGAAACAGTCCCTTCAGCCCACCATGTCTATACCAATCAACAAACCCCTGACTACATTAATTCCACTTACCTGCACTTGGTCCATAGCCAGCTATGCCTTGGCTTTTAAGTGCTCATCCAGATGCTGCTTAAATGCTGCGAGAGTACCTGCCCACACCACCACCTCAGACAGCACACTCCATATTTCTGCCACCATCTGGGTAAAAAAGATTTCCTCGGGTCCCCTCCAAGCCACCTACTCCTCCCCTTAAACCTATGCCATCTAGTGAGTTCGCCCTTCCTGCAGGGCAGTGCAGAGAAACAACGCCGAGCTATCAAGTGTCGAACTGAACCGTGGATACCAGAAGGAAATACTGAGCCCGGGTAATCCAGCTTGGGCAACCATGTTTGTTTTAGCCTTCCTGTACCAGGACTGTGGGGGAAAAAAGTCATGATACCTGCTCCTAAACCATGTCCAGTGACAATTCCTCCTCCCTAGATGCAAGATGGACAGATAGACTTTGGGCTAAGCAGTGAAGCCCTTCTTGTTGAATAGCCAACTTACTATTGAGACTTGCATTTGAGGGAGATAGAAGAGTATCGTCTTGTTGTACTCCAATACCAGATGACACCTGCATTTAAGAGAAAACTGTAGAGTTGGTGCAATTATCTTCTGTAGTCCGTGTTGGGTAAATGTATCTAATCTAGATACTAAAGAGACACACTTATTAATTACCCAGGTATGTGTGACTGGATGACACTTAAATGTACCGCAGAAATTAATTATGTTAAGACAACAGAGTAATCAGACACTGAGAAGGAATCATTTACCTTGAATTAAATGGAGACTGAACAAGCCTTGCATACTGCCACAAATAGTGCTGTAACTGTGTCAAGAGCTACACAGCACAAGGGTCACAAACACAGGATGTAATCCTCTCCCACTGAATATAGTTGCTCAGTTACTGGTCAGCCTGTATCTTGGCCCACTGATCACAATAGTGGCATGTCATCACCAACCTTCAGTGTGCCTGTACTTCGTCGCCTTTGGACCATGCCAAGTCTGTGAAAGGCACGAACAAAATGCAGGTTCATTCTTTCACTGCTTGCTGTCACATACTTCCTTTTTGCTTCCTTATTGGATTTTATTTGTTTACTCCTTCCCTAACTGCGGGCATAGAGGGCAAACTGTGGCATTGTAGTTTCCACCCTGACTGTGCTATTAATCCAAAGGCCAATGCTAATGTTCCAGGGAAATAGGTTCAAATCCTGGTGGATTTTAAGTTCAATTAAGAGCAAATCTGTAATTGGAAGTTACTCTGAACAATAATGACTGTTGATTGTCATTAAAAACCCATCTTTAAGGAAGAAAATCTGCCTTGCTGTCCGAGACTCCAAGCCACAGCGATGTGGTTGATGCTTAACTGCCCTTTGAAATAGCCAAGGAAGCCACTCAGTTCAAGGGCAGTTAGGGATGGGCAGCAAATGCTGGCCTTGTCGTCATTGCCCACATTCCAGAAATACAGATATACACCCCCCAGGTATATCTATCAAAAGGGCACGTGAATACAAATGTGTCCAGTTATTTGAAGTGACATGGAAGCATGGCACCTGTCCCTGGTGTCAGCAATGCCCACTTACTAATCTATCTGTGTTCCTGTATAGGTACCAGGCAACACACCTAACACTGGTCCCTGGAGGCAGCCCTTCCCCTGTGACTACCTGGATGCCACCACTGTGATGTTTGCAAATGGGCCAGATGGCTGCGAGGAAGTGAGTATGGGGCTGGAATGGAATGGGGTAAGTATGATTTAAAAATTCAACATAAAGTACCCTTCTAGTACTGGAATAATCAAAGACTTAAGGCCTGACTTTTACCATGTTGGAGCAAGGGTTTATGAGGTGCATCCAGGTTGGGGATGGGGCGGTGCCATCACATTCAGAGTGTTACAAGGGGACATAAATTTAAGGTGAAGAGTGGAAGGTATAGGGGAGATGTCAAGGGTGGGTTCTTTACCCAGAGAGTGGTGGGGGCATGGAATGCGCTGCCTGTGGGAGTGGTAGAGCCAGAATCTTTGGTGACCTTTAAGCGGCAATTGGACAGGTACATGGATGGGTGCTTAAGCTAGGACAAATGTTCGGCACAACATCGTGGGCCGAAGGGCCTGTTCTGTGCTGTATTGTTCTATGTTCTATGTTCTAGAAATTATCTCCTGTGTTGATGTGATACCTGGTCAGTGTCAGGCTTGTTCCAGTTGAGTGTATCCTTCAAGATACAGTGCAGAGTACAGGGAGTCACAACTTGTAAACATTTGTACTTAAAAGAACACTATCTCACACAGGGGTATAATTTTAAAGATCTAACAAGTGAAAGTTTCCTGGTAGTTACTAATGGCTGTTTTACATCGCCTTGCATTGTGTTGTGACTTGTATGCAAATTGACTTGCAAATGGACTCAAAAGATAGAACTCATTCACCACCTGGGAACTACCTACAATGTGCTAAGTTTGGGAGGTAAAGTGGGGAAGTTAACTTGACTCTTGTTATCATTATCATTCATCTCCCACTGCCATAGCCTTAATCACAAAATCCCAAGGGAGGGACTTGAGGCCCAGTATACAGGAAACCACCAAGTTTGAGAAGTATGGAAGGGAATGCAGGATAAATGTGAGGATTAGTAAGTAAAAAGCCAGAAGTGAAAGCCACTGGAAGAAAGGAAAAAGAGAAAACCTGGGATAGGAGTGTAAAAAATTACAGATGCTGGAAGTTTGAAATCAAAGCAAGCATTGCTAGAAGATGCGAGGTGCTGCATTTTGGGAAAGCAAATCTTAGCAGGACTTGTACACATAATGGTAAGGTCCTAGGGAGTGTTGCTGAACAAAGAGACCTTGGAGCGCAGGTTCATAGCTGCTTGAAAGTGGAGTCGCAAGTAGATAGGATAGTGAAGAAGGCGTTTGGTATGCTTTCCTTTATTGGTCAGAGTATTGAGTACAGGAGTCGGGAGGTCATGTTGCGACTGTACAGGACATTGGTTAGGCCACGTTTGGAATATTGAGTGCAATTCTGGTCTCCTTCCTATCGGAAAGGGTATGTGTATGGAATGAGTTGCCAGAGGATGTGGTGGAGGCTGGTACAGTTGCAACAGTTAAGAGGCATTTGGATGTGTATATGAATAGGAAGGGTTTGAAGGGATATGGGCTTGGGCGCTGGCAGGTAGGACGAGATTGGGTTGGGATATCTGGTTGGTTTGGGCGAGTTGGACCGAAGGGTCTGTTTCCGTGCTGTACATCTCTATGACTCTGTGACTCTATTCAGCAGGTCATGCAGTGTCGTCGGAGAGAGAAACAAAGTTTGTATTTTAGGATGATAACTTTTCATCAGAATGAAAGGAAGATAGTCATTTGGTAGTATAGAACTAGAGTATTGCTGATAAGTCATGTTTTTTCAATAAATTTTGGCTTCCACTCAGGGCAATTCACAAGAAATTTGAGAGTAAAAGGGAAAAAAACAGTATGGAAGTAAAATGCTGATTGGTTGGCAAGTGGATTCTGATTGGGGCATTGCCATGGTGAATGCACCCGCCAATGATAGATGACAGTTAACCACCAAGTTTTATTTGCATCATAAAACAAGGCAGGTTGACGTTGATTGATCAAGGTGTACCCTGAGAAATCAACCAGAGCTGTCACCAAATTTTAAGTTGAAATTGATGCAACGTGTGTAAATATTCTTTCAGTCTGCAAATAACAGAGCCCTGTGTGTTAAAAATGTTGCAAGCCCACCACACTGCAAACTCAACTAACAATCCTAAACTATTTGTACACCCTCGGGATTATTTAGCAAAAGGCATTTGGTAATGGAACCCTGTCTAATGTTGGGCACAGTTTTGCAAACAGGGTCTGACCGGGTGCAGTGAGTAACTTGCTTGTTGCAAACAGCCGAAGATAGAAGAGAGGTAGATGGAACTGTCCCAGCACTCTGGGTGTGCTTATACCAGACAGACTACAGCTCACCCACCACCACCTCCAGCATGATTAGGAACAAACATCAGTACTGGCCTAGCCAGCAAAGCCCACATTCCTTGAATACACGTAAAAAGTAGTTTTTTTGACCAGGAGGAGCGGGGGGAGAGGTGGGTCTGTCCGTTTCACTCATCTGCTCTTACCCTGTTACCCTGCAAGTGTATTTCCCTTAACTTTCCATCCAGTCTCCTTTTTGAAATCATTCATCACCATTTCCACCTCCCTCATAGGCAGACATTCCAGTCATTACCACTCGCTGCATAAATATCTCTCGCCTTCAATCTGTGTCCTCTCTTTCTTCCACCAGCAGCGAATAGCAACCGTTTTGCTTTCAAGAGTATAGTGCTGGAAAAGTATAGCAGGTCAGGCAGAATCCAAGGAACACGAAAATTGACATTTTGGGCAAAAACCCTTCATCAGGAATGAACCCTTCCTATTGAAGGGCTTTTGCCCGAAACATCTATTTCGTGCTCCTCGGATGCTGTCTGACCTGCTGTGCTTTTCCAGCACCACACTCTAGACTCTAATCTCCACCATCTGCAGTCCTCACTTTTGCCTTAGTTTTGCTTTGTCGACCTTATCTAAATATTTCATAATTGTATGCACCCTTTGTCAAATCCCTCCTCATACTCCTTTTCTCCAATTTCTCACAGCTGGTGTGCTCGGCATCCTGGAAGAGTTTGTGCAGATATAGGCGTAGGAATTAATTCTATATCGGCTTAGCCTTTAAACAGGATTTAAGAGTTGTTGAGGTGAAAAGCACTGAGCACATTTGAGGGAACCAAATTCATTTTGTTTAGTGTGTCAGCTATGGAGGGGTTGGGGGGTGCAGTGGGGTGGTGGGTGGGGAAACTGGAGTCTTAATTTTCGCTAGAAGTATATGGGAATATATAAAGAAGCTCTAAACTTAAGCCAACGACAGTGAGAGTGTGGGGAAGACAGAGTTTTAACACTTCATTAAAGTGCAGGAAGGAGATTCAATCATTGTGCCCCAATAACTGGGGGTGTAATCTGAGGAACCCATAATAAAAGCATAGATTGGCGTTGGATGATACTGGAGATTGTTGATTTAATACCAGCTGTGGCTCAGGTTCAGCACTGTTGCCTCTGAGTCAGATGCTTGCGAGTTCAAGTCCCACTTTAGAAACTTAAGCACAAAGCCTGACCCTCTTAGCACCGTAGTGAGGGAGTGATGCCCTGTCAGAGGTGTTCTTTTTAGATAAGATGTTAAATCGAGGGCTTGCCTGTTCCCAAACAGGTAGAAAGTCGATGTGACTCAGTTTTGAAGGAGAGTTTTCCCTGGAGACTTAGAGCCATAGAGATGTACAGCACAGAAACAGATCCTTCAGTCCAACTTGTCCATGTCCTAACCTAATCTAGACCCATTTGCTAGGACTTGGCCCATATCCCTCCAAACCCACCCTTATTCATATACCCATCCAGATGCCTTTTACATGTTGTAATTGTACCAGCCTCCACCACTTCCTCTGGCAGCTCATTCCATACACACAACACCTTCTGCGTGAAAAAGATTTGGGCTAATGTTAATCCCTTCGTCAATAAATGTTCTGGTCCTTATCTCAGGTGGTTGTGGGAGCTTTCTGTGTGTAAACTGACTGCCACATTTCCCACAACACAATAGTGGCTACAGTTTTAAAAAAAATACTCCATTGGCTGCAAAGTGCTTTGGGATGTCTGTTTTGGATAGGAAGAAAGGAAAGACTGAATTTAGAAAATTAGAAGGTAAACCCTCGAAGATGGCATTGGGAAATAGCCAGATAGCCACAGACAATGCTTTTGTATTCAGAAGGACTGGGTGCTATCAAAAAAATGACAACTTTAAGTTTTCTTCATTCACAGAATATGGGTGTTAATGACCAGGCTATTATTTATTTCCCATCCCTAATTGCCCTTGAAGATGGTGGCTGTGATCTGGTGATGATAAAGGAGTGGCAATGTAGTGGCAAGGGGAGCTTCCAGGTAGCAGTGTCGTGGGTTTGGAAGGTAGTGTCAATGGAAGCATCGTGAGTTGTTGCAAGGTATCTAGTAGATGTTACACACTGCTCACATTGTGTTTCCGATTGGATGAAAGACTTAATAAAAAATATTATTACTACACATTGTGTAAAATAATTTATTGTAAATAGCTGCAGTGCGTTAAGCATCTCCCTTTAAATTCTAGGACATTTGATATAATTTTGCATTAATGATAAAAAATTGCTTCTGCATTCTTGCTGTGTAAAGATCCCAGAGGTAGCTTTCTTCCAGCACCTGGAAAATGGACAGGTGTCGATGAGCAGCCCAGGCAGCGGATCAAAAACTTGCCTGGGATTGTAAACTGGCAGCTGATCCACAACCAGTTACTGCCCTCACCAAAGCACAAGATTTATCAATTCCCCCATTAGATGTGTTTAGGCAGTTCTGGGTGGGCATTGGTCATAAATACAAAAGCACTCCTATCTCAGCCCCAAACTGTCAATCTAACAGTGCAGAAAATAGAGTCAAAAATGCCACACCGAGGTACATGATTTGGACACAGAGGAGCTTTACTCTGTATCTAACCCTGCGCTGTACATGCCCCGGGATGTATGACAAGTACAGTGCAGGGGGAGCTTTACTCTGTATTGATTAATTGCTGAATCTGCCCTGGGAGTTGTTGGAGACCGTGTGGGTCAAGGTTTACTCTGATCCCAGTACTAGTCATGAGGTGAACAGGGCAGCTGAAACCCTATGAGGCTGCAGGTATAGTCATTTTTGTTTTGGGATCCAGCCTTCTGGAGTTCTTTGAGGAAGTAACACATACTTCCAAAGTACAGAGGGATCTGGGAGTGCTAGTTGAGGATTCTCTAAAGGTAAACATGCAGGTTGAGTCCGTGATTAAGAAAGCGAATGCAATGTTATCAATTATCTCAAGAGGGTTGGAATATAAAAGCACTGATGTGCTACTGAGACTTTATAAAGCTCTGGTTAGGCCCCATTTGGAGTACTGTGTCCAGTTTTGGTCCCCACACCTCAGGAAGGACATACTGGCACTGGAACGTGTCCAACGGAGATTCACACGGATGATCCCTGGAATGACAGATCTAACATATGAGGAACGGCTGAGGATACTGGGATTGTATTCGTTGGAGTTTGGGACGCTAAATGTCTTCAAGGCAGAAATTGATAAATTCTTGATGTCACAAGGAATTAAGGGTTACGGGGAGAATGCGGGTAAGTGGAGTTGAAATGCCCATCAGCCATGATTGAATGGCGGAGTGGACTCGATGGGCCGAATGGCCTTACTTCCGCTCCTATGTCTTATGGTCTTATGGTCTTACTGCGGATGAAAGGGCAACTAGTGGGCATACTGAGCTTGGATCCCCAGAAGGCATTTGATAGAAAGCCTAAGCAAAACTTAATGACAAAAATAAAAGCTAATGGTACTGGAATAATATTTGTCATAGATTGAAGATTGGCTGGCTAACAGGACATTGAGAGAAGGCATAAATGGATCTTTTCTCAGGTTGGCAAGATGTAACGAGTGGGATTGGTGCTAGGATTGAACTATTTATTATTCATGTAAATGATTTTGGATGAAGAGATGATTGGTGTGGTTGCTAAATCTGCTGATTGATACAAGGATAGTTAGGAAAGTAAGTTGTGAAAAGGACATAGGGTACAGCAGAGGCTCATAGGTAGCTGTTTGAGTGGACAAAGATCCATCTAATGTAGTATAATGTGGGAAATTGTGAAATTATCCATTTTTGACAATAAAGCATACTATGCAAATTGTAAGAGATTTCAGAGCTCTGATACAGAAGGATCTGGGTATGGTAGTGCATGAATTACAGAAGGTTAGTGCAGAAGCTTAGTATGCACGTACAGCAAGTAATTAGAAATGCTAGTAACTAACTTATTGTGAGGGGTAATGAACATAAAAATAGAGAGGTTATGCTTCACTTATGCAAAGGCACTGATAAGGCCACATCGAGTGGACTGCACTCAGATCTTCGGCCACCATAGTTTTAAGGAAGGATGCAAACGCAGTTCAGCTAAGTTTTTCCAGCCTAAAAGCCAGAATGAGGAAAGGTTAGACAGGGTAGGCCTGTATCCACTAGAGTGTAGAAGATGAAGAGGAGACTTGATTGAAACAGAAGATCCTGAGAGGGCTTGACAGGATTGATGTGGGGAACATGTTTCCTCTTGTTGGTTAATCTGGACTTGATTCTATACTGTATCTGTCAGACATCCCAAGACAGCTATAGCACAGGGTTAGATACAGAGTAAAGCTCTCTCTACACTTGCACCTGTCAAACATCCCAGGACAGGTACAGTGTACAGTATACAGTTTAACAATTAAGAGTTGCTCACATTAAGAGATGAGGTGAATTTGTTTCTCACAGAAAGTTGAGTGCATGGAACACTCTTCCTTAAAAGGTGGTGGAAGCGGAGTCCTTGACTATCTTTTTAAGGCAGCAGTAGCTAGGTTCTTGTTAAACAAGGGATTGAAAGGTTAATAGGGCTAGGCAGAAATGTGTTCTGAGATTGGCCAAGTTATTGTGTGACCAAGCACACTCAAGAGGCTGAATGGCCTACTGCTTCTTGAATGTTCAAACATCATATCTGATCGAATTGACAAGCTTGTGGGCTGCTGGGCAGGAAAACTAGCAGTGGGATCTCCCCTTGCCCGTCAGTTGGTGAGGCTGGTGCGTGATGGGGAGAGGGTGTGGTGTGGAGTCAATATATCATAAAATTGTGTCCGTCAGTATATCCGTTTGTAACGCCTACTGCACCAGACTCAGTTGTGTTTGTTGAGCACAAGAAATGACTGAACAAACATTATTTTAAAAAACTCTGTTATGATCCACTCTTTCTCCAGCCACATTAACTCCCTTTCTTTTCTCTTTTTCAGTCTCTTCGATGCAGAGACCTTCCTGATACTAACACTAACCACCATATGAAGACTGTATAACATCTACCTCTGTTCCTTCCCTCCCACTCTGTGACTGATGGCCTTTGTTGTGTTAAGATTCAAGGGGTGGGCGGGAGAGGGTGTGTCATATACTGTACATATAATGCTTGTATTTACTGCCTGTAATGTATTGAGTGTCTGCCAAGTGACTGAGTAGGGATAAAGCTGAATTAACCTGGGCGTGTGCACTCTGCGAACATGCCTCAGTTGAAGGTGACTGTAAATAGACCTGTTAATGCAAGGTGTTTTTTCTTAAGGGTGTAATGAGCAACAGCTAATTAACCCCGTATAAACTGTTCTCCTGGGAAGCAAACAAGAAAGTCTCCTAAGATTTAGTGGTCTTAACTGTTTGCTGATGAATTGCATTAGGCAGCTAAGTCTGTACCATCTTCTCTGAAGTGAAAACTGATTTTACAAACATACTTACACCAAAATTATTGTTCTCGGGGGATGTTTGTGAATTTATTTTCTTCCAAATGTTTTGTTTTGATGTTTGACCTGTTAATGCTGAAGGTTGGCGTAATGTAATGAAGTGATGCAGCTTTCTTTTCCCCTTGGAAAATATTCTGCTGCAGGACACGCTCGGGAATCTGAAGCGCAGCGGATCTTTCACCAAACTCCGTGAATCTATTCGAAGAAGCAGCGAGAAGCTTGTCCAAAAACTGAAAGGGGTCACGGCACAGGACACCAGGCTGAGAAACCCAGGGTACGCTCAGTCATCCCCCTGACTTACAGGCTGGAAACCCCCATTCCGCTTCCTCTAGGTCTCTATAAACTCCACCACTCCCACAAGTCTAATGTTAGGCTGTCCTAGGAGTGTTTGATAAGGACAGTACAGAGGGAACTGTATCTAATCCTGTGCTGTCGCAGTCCTGGGAGTGTTTGATGGGGGACAGTGTAGAAGGAGTTGTACTCTGCATCTAACCCTGTGCTGTTGCAGTCATAGAGTCATAGTCATAGAGATGTACAGCATGGAAACAGACCCTTCGGTCCAACCCGTCCATGCCAACCAGATATCCCAACCCAATCTAGTCCCACCTGCCAGCACCCACCCATATCCCTCCAAACCCTTCTTATTCATATACCCATCCAAGTGCCTCTTAAATGTTGCAATTCTTCCAGCCTCCACCACTTCCTATGGCAGCTCATTCCATACCCGTACCACCCTCTTTGTGAAAAAGTTGCCCCTTCGGTCTCTTTTATATCTTTCCCCTCTCACCCTAAACCTATGCCGTCCAGTTCTGGACTCTCCGACCCCAGGGAAAAGACTTTGTCTATTTACTCTATCCATGTCCCTCATGATTTTGTAAACTTCTATAAGGTCACCCATCAGACTCCAATGCTCCAGTGAAAACAGTCCCAGCCTGTTCAGCCTCTCCCTATAGTTCAAATCCTCCAACCCTGGCAACATCCTTGTAAATCCTTTGAAGTTTCACAACATCTTTTGCAAGCAATATTCCAACAGTGACCTAACCAATGTCCTGTACAGCTGCAAGACGACCTCCCAACTCCTGTACTCAATACTCTGACCATTGAAGAAAAGCATACCAAACGCTGCCTTCAATATCCAATCTACCTGCGACTCCACTTTCAAAGAGCTATGAACCTGCACTCCAAGGTCTCTGTTCAGCAATACTCCCTAGGACCTTATCATTAAGTGTAGAAGTCCTGTTAAGATTTACTTTCCCAAAATGCAGCACCTCGCATTTATCTGAATTAAACTCCATCTGCCACTCCTCTGCCCATTGGCCCATCTGATCCTGGGAGTGTTTGATGAGGGACAGTGTGGAGGAACCTTTAGTCTGTAACTGACCCCATATCCTGGAGTGTTTGGTGGGGTCAGTGTCAAGAGATTTTATTTTCAGATTAAGAGTAGATGGAGCTCTACTCTGTATCTGACCCCATACTGTCCCTGTTTTGGGGCTATTTGTTGGGGATAGTATAGAGGGAGCTTTATTGTTAATCTAACCCCACGCTGACCCTGTCATGGGAATCTTTGATGGTGATTGTGTCAAGGGAGCTTTTACTTTCAGTTTAAAACCATAGAGGCAGCTTTACTCCATATCTAACCCTGTGCTGCCCCTGTTCTTATTCTTCCCGGGGAGAGTTTGCTGGCACCTTCCAAGTGTGCGTGTTCAGTACGACCTCAGTTCCTACTTTTACTCAGTATCCTATTTAGAGTTATCCATCGCTTGGCATTTTGATGTAGCTGGGCTGCAGGTGCTGGAGGCTGTCAGTGAGTTAACAGCCTGGGAGCTTGTCAGGGACTGGTTGGTGAGGCTGGGAATAGGACAGCAAGATTAATATTAAAGTCCTGTTTGTTTCCCTTGCAGAATGAAACGAGCAAATTCGCTGAATGTTCTGAATGTGAGCAGCAGAATGGCTGGAGACACATACCAGGTAAACTTTTTCACGACAATACCATGTCTTTGTACCGGCAATTGATATACCTGTCGATGGACATCCAACGCTTAAAGTTATTGATAATAAGGTCTGTCAGGCCTCGCAGCCATCTACCCAGGCTGAGGAGATAGCTGCTGCCTCTATGTCTGAAAGCACAGGCCCTGAGAGTGGCTGCTCACTGTTCACACCGCAATACAGTACTGGGTGAGTGCTGTGTGGGTCTGGGTCCACAGTGCAGTACTGGGTGAGTGTTGTGGGGTCTGGGTCCACAGTGCAGTAGTGAGTGAGTGCTGTGTGGGTCTGGGTCCACAGTGCAATACTGGGTGAGTGTTGTGTGGGTCTGGGTCCACAGTGCAGTAGTGAGTGAGTGCTGTGTGGGTCTGGGTCCACAGTGCAGTACTGGATGAGTGTTGTGTGGGTCTGGGTCCACAGTGCAGTAATGAGTGAGTGCTGTGTGGGTCTGGGTCCACAGTGCAGTACTGGGTGAGTGTTGTGTGGGTCTGGGTCCACAGTGCAGTACTGAGTGAGTGCTGTGAGAATCTGGGAGCACAGTGCAGTACGGAGTGAGTGTTGTGTGGGTCTGGGTCCACAGTGCAGTACTGAGTGAGTGCTGAGAGAATCTGGGAGCACAGTGCAGTACTGGGTGAGTGTTGTGTGGGTCTGGGTCCACAGTGCAGTACTGAGTGAGTGCTGTGAGAATCTGGGTCCACAGTGCAGTACGGAGTGAGTGTTGTGTGGGTCTGGGTCCACAGTGCAGTACTGAGTGAGTGCTGAGAGAATCTGGGAGCACAGTGCAGTACTGAGTGAGTGTTGTGTGGGTCTGGGTCCACAGTGCAGTACTGAGTGAGTGCTGTGAGAATCTGGGAGCACAGTGCAGTACGGAGTGAGTGTTGTGTGGGTCTGGGTCCACAGTGCAGTACGGAGTGAGTGCTGTGTGGGTCTGGGTCCACAGTGCAGTACTAAGTGAGTGCTGAGAGAATCTGGGAGCAAAGTGCAGTACTGAGTGAGTGTTGTGTGGGTGTGGGTCTGGGTCCACAGTGCAGTACGGAGTGAGTGCTGAGAGAATCTGGGTCCACAGTGCAGTACTGAGTGAGTGCTGAGAGAATCTGGGTCCACAGTGCAGTACTGAGTGAGTGCTGTGTGGGTCTGGGTCCACAGTGCAGTACTGAGTGAGTGCTGAGAGAATCTGGGAGCAAAGTGCAGTACTGAGTGAGTGTTGTGTGGGTGTGGGTCTGGGTCCACAGTGCAGTACGGAGTGAGTGCTGTGGGTCTGGGTCCACAGGAGAAAGTGAGGTCTGCAGATGCTGGAGATCAGAGCTTGAAAATGTGTTGCTGGAAAAGCGCAGCAGGTCAGGCAGCATCCAGGGAGCAGGAGAATCAACATTTCAGGAAGAAGGGTTTATGCCCGAAACGTCGATTCTCCAGTTCCCTGGATGCTGCCTGACCTGCTGTGCTTTTCCAGCAACACATTTTCAGCTCTGGGTCCACAGTACAGTACTGAGTGAGTGCTGTGTGGGTCTGGGTCCACAGAGCAATACTGAGTGAGTGCTGTGTGGGTCTGGGAGCACAGTGCAATATGGAGTGAGTGCTGTGGAGGTCTGGGTCCACAGAGCAATACTGAGTGAGTGCTGTGTGGGTCTGGGAGCACAGTGCAATATGGAGTGAGTGCTGTGGGGGTCTGGGTCCACAGTGCAGTACGGAGTGAGTGCTGTGTGGGTCTGGGTCCACAGTGCAATATGGAGTGAGTGCTGTGGGGGTCTGGGTCCACAGTGCAGTACTGAGTGAGTGCTGTGTGGGTCTGGGAGCACAGTGAAGTACGGAGTGAGTGCTGTGTGGGTCTGGGAGCACAGTGCAGTACTGAGTGAGTGCTGTGTGGGTCTGGGTCCCAAGGCCAGAGCAGCGCTTGAAGTCCCCGAGGACCCTTCAATTGTGGGTTAAGGCTGCACCCCAGCCCTTAAGCAGGAATATCTGGACCAATGTTCCCAGTTTTCTTGTTCGTTCACAGAATATGGATAATACTGAGCAGGCTGTGATTTGCTTCCTTTCCTTAACTGGCCTTGTAAAGGTGGCGATGATCTGGCTGTATCTTGGTTGTATTCACTGCCCGCTGTTTTCTCTCTCCGTTGCAGCAACCTCCCAGCAGTCTGACGGATTCCCGCATTCTGAGCACCAGCCACACTCACTTGGCACGTCGCAGCTCTCTGACCGACTCGGGCTAGGACACATCAGGAGCATCTGAACTGACTCAGGACTCTGCCGTGTATTCTCCATCTGCCCCTCCCAGCTTCCCGTCCCACAGCGCATGTGCTCTCCAACCCCCTCCTGGAACTGCACTCACAGACCCTGGTGTCCCGTGCAGCCAAACTCCTTCCTTCAGCTCTGCGGGGTTTGTCTGCATCGTGTGGCTCCTTAAAGTCAATGGCACAAAGACCATTCACCCCTCCAATCCTTGCTGTTGTTTACACTCCACGTCACTGTCCTCCCAGCTTTCTTCACACCATACTATCCCATCAACCGGTTCCCTTCAATTCCTTTCCCTTGTGTTTTCATCCAACTTCCCTGGATCTATACTTGAAATTTGAAAAGATGTAGGACCGCACAACCTTGTACCTTTTTTGGGTAATATCCTGTATTTGGAGCCTCCCATGGGTACCTCTGCTTTCCCCTCTGTGCCACTGTTGCAATTTGCCCCACTCTCTCTCCACTTCATTTGGGTCAAATTCACAACCAGTTTTTTTTTTAAGTGATTTTTTTTCTACAGTGGAAACAGGCCCTGCAGATCCATACTGGTGTTTTTGCCATGCCCAAGCCTCCTTCCACCCCATCTCCCCTCATCCTATTTACCTTACCCTATTCCTTACCTCCTCGTACTGATGTTACCCCCCGAAATGTCCCAAGAGAGCGAGTTCCACAGTCTAGCAGCCAGGTAAATATTGTGCTGAGCTATCAAGGGACATCCATCCCACTCCCGATCACTGCTGCTGACAGGGCAATCAGGGCCATCGCTTGATCTCTTTCCAGCCCTTTGAGATTTTCGTCGTGACTAGCGTTTATGGGCACTTGTTCCTGGCTCCCAGTTTGCTCCTCCCCAGGGCTTCTCATCCTGCTGGAATTCCACAATTCCGAGCCTAGAGGCAAGCGCTTCTCCAAGTCGATCAGCGAGGAGTCCGCCCGGACTGTGAGCCAGTTTCACCGTGATACCTGCGACTTGCTGCAGCAAAGGGTCCCATCTATCCCCACCCTTGAAGGGGGGTATGTGGAGGGGGCGGGGAAAGCCCAACACATCCCCACCTTCAAAAGGGATGGGGGGGTGGAGAAAAGAAACTGTCACGTTCTGATGAAACTGAGCTCCATTCTGAAGTTTGCAACACGGGTTGGACAAGTGTGTCTCAGTCCCCACTTTAAGCTTTACTGGATTTACCTTCTGATCTGCTGGAGTCTTTACAATGGCAAACCACCTGGCAATCTGAAATCGAAACAGAAGGACACTCAGTCACCCCCAGCTGGTCAAGCAGCATCTGAGCGCGGGGAGCTGGGAGTTGTTGGGGGGGGGTGAGGGGGGATGTGGATGCGAAGGAAAATTCAAGTTGTCAGCAGAATGAACTTTCTCACCTCTTGTCTGTCAGCCCTAGGGGTAAAAATGGCACTGATCTGAGACATCAGCACTGATGCACTCTCTTCCCCCTTGTTTTCCAACTTTTTCAGTGTTGGTTGGGGAAGCACCGGGCAGCTCCTGTTCTGTTTCCCCCTCGCCCCGTCGAAATCTCAAGGCAGCCTCTCTGCTGCCATCTGGGCACGTTCGTGCTGAGATTGTCACCAGCCGACGAAGCTTCACTCCCTTTACCCGAATGTCGAGCACTGTAAGGTGTGCTGCAGTCACAGAGCAAGCTCCTGCAGGTGAGCTGCCGAGCGCTCAGAACGTCGGCACATGTTCAAACTCTGCCCCAGGCTGCTCCAACTCCTTTTCTCGCTTAGAGCGCAACGTCTGATATTAAAACAGGAAACAGTGACCCCGTCAGTGCACGCCAGTGTCTGAAGGAGTACCTCTCCGCATTTGCACCCAAATAGTTAACCTGCCCCTTTTTGTTGTTTTGAGGTAATGAGCTGAAAGACCCACAACGGGACTGGCTGCATCCACCTCTGCATCTCATTCAGGGAAGCCCAGTAGAATCAGGCCTCGTCCTCCAATGGAGACCGTCAGGCTATTTAACTGCCTCCTGTGACATAACCCATCAACCCACCATTCCTGGGATACCCTTTTAAATACTGCCTCAGTACCCAGGGACACCCATTAAATACAGTGTCTCTCCCCTGGAAATTACAGCATACTCCCTAGAGGGGGCTCTGTAATTGAATACTCCCCCTAGGAGCTCAGTAAATGCTGAGACACTCAGGACAGCCCTTACCCCATTGGGGAAGATTCAAGTATCCAGAAGGGAAGGTATACCTGCCCCTCAGTCTGGGGGCATTCCCACGTTATCTGACTCCATTGATGTACTTGAGAGGGGTCATGGCACAGTGCGCCCAGGTAGCTCTTAGCCTGTCAGCTGTATAAAGGTTAAGCTTTGAGCAGTTTTGATGTTAGAGAGATCTCTCACAGAGCACAGGGTCTTCACAAAATGTCTTAGAGGCTTTGCCTGGACGACTCTATGTATTTCAAGGTGGAAGGGTGTTAAATGCAAGTGCCTCTGCGTGAGAGGCGGTATGAGCACACAAGTCACCTGGGCCATGATGGGGATGGCAGCGTTCAGGGTGGCTCTCCCATTGAAGGGTGCCAGAGTCTGAGTCAGGAGAGCCTTTAAGCTGCGGTGAATCGGTGCAGAGGTGTGAGTGCAGCCCGCAACGTGTTGGAAGGGAGCCTCCTGACGTAAGGAGAACTTGGGACACATCAAAGGATGTGTATATGTGGGGTAGCAGGGAGGAGGGGGATGATGCAGAATTGAGTTGCTAGCAAAATGGAACTGCAAGTCATTTAATGGTAGTGAAACAGAGGGGGACCCAACTTCTACAAAGCAATTTTTTGTGCAAGTGTTTGATTGGGTTGAGAGAGACGGGCATGCCTCGGTAAGCACTGTTTCTCAGTTTTACCAAATACCTATAGATTCTCTGTCTGTAGCCACATCAAGGCCATTCGGAAAATATTTTATCACTTCCTCTGGCCCCTCTGGGCCTGAGCTTTTAGTACATCTCTAGTTAATTGTTGTGAGGTGTTTAGTCATGTTCTGCATACTGTACCAAACTCCTGAAAATTGTGACATTTTTTCAATGTTATTTATGTTTTGAGGAACAAGAAATAGTACAATAAAAATTTACTTAGGATTTATTTTAAATAAAAGTGGAACGTGGTTTTGCTGACGTGTCCAATCCATGCCTAGTGTAGGAATGTTTTCAGTGAGCTCGCAAGAATGATTAACGTAAGTTGGAACACTCTAGCTGGCCCTATTCTGCAACTGGAGACTAGAATCAATTGCTGCTACTTGCCTTCTTCACCATCCCTGGGAGTTGGGAGATCTCGTCAACAGAGGGGACAGATGCTGAACACTTGACACCATCCGAAATCCTCCTCATTGTCAACTCCCAATAGAAGCAAGATACTGCGGATGCCAGAAAGCTGAAATAAAACCAGTCAGGGCTGGAGAAACTCAGCAGGCCTGGCAGCATGTGTGGAGAGAGGAAAAACAGGAGTTAACATCTCCAGGCCAGTTGTCTTCAAAAACCTGGGTGTTCGGGGCTGGGCTTCCACCATGAGGAGACTCTGGAGGGAGTCTGTCAATTTTAATTTAAATGGGCAGCTCCTGTCATGGAGTGTGCACATTAACATGTCTGTGCCACGTATTTCTCTTCAAGAAAAGCCATAAGCAAAAGTCTGGAAGATAAATTATAGTGAATTTTATCTTTGTTGAGCACTTCTCTGTTGGTTATAAACATAATGCCCCTTTAGGTTTGGACAGTGAAGCTGTTTAAGTGGGAGGTGCAGTTGAAGGCAAAATGTTGTGAGACAAAATCTCAAGGAATTCACCTAGCCTGAAGTCAACAAGAAACCTGGATTGTAGCTGTTCATTGTTAAAGTGCCAATGGGGTGTCAATTAAATCATCAAATGTCAAAATCTGCTGCTCAAATCTAGCCTGTTAAACCACAAAGGTAATTCACTTTTTAAAATTTGCTCATGGGATGTGTGCATCACTGGCTGGACCAGCGTTTATTGCCTGTCACTAACTCCCCCTGGAGCCCGTGGTGAGCTGCCCTGTGAACTGCTCCAGTCCATGTGCTGTGGGTTGACCCACGATGCTCTTAGGGAGGCAATTCCAGGATTTTGACCCAGCAACACTGAAGGAGAGGTGGCATATTTCCGAGTCAGGATATTGAGTGGCTCATAGAGGAATCTGCAGGGGGTGGTATTCCCATGTATATGATGGACCTTGCCCTTCTAGGGATTAGAGGTCATAAGTTTGAAAGGGGCTGATGATGAGCCTTGTGTATTGTGCACTATATCTTGGTGATGGTACACACTGCTGCGACTGAGTGTCAGAGTGGCTGTGGTGCCAGTCAATGGGTTGGTGTGTCCTGGATGATGTCGGGCTTCCTGAGTGTTGTTGGGGTTTGCATGGCTGTAGACCATGTGCTGTAGGGGGACACAAGGTCCTTAAGAGGGAATTCCTGGGTTTTCACCCAGCAACACTGAAGGAACGACCATATATTTCCAAGACAGGATGGTGACTGGCTTGTGGGGGGGGGGGGGGAGAGAATTACTGGGTTGGATGGTGTCTGCTTTCTCTAGCCATCCCTCTGGAGCAGGGCTTTCCAGTTTGAGGGTCGAGACTGCCATTATTGTGGATTGCAAGTTCTGAGTTAGAAATGGCCAACTCCATCCCGCACTAGTAGCCTTCCATCCATCAGTCACCAAAGGGTTATGGTACTTTTCAAATCTCAAAATGGAGTCACACCAGAAAAAGGTTTGGGAAACACTGTTCCAGGGGCTAGAGACTACAGGTTTGGGCAATGCTGTTGGTGGAATTATTGCTGAAACTTTTTTGCCCAATGAGAATGGGGTTAGAGGTCAGAGTTGGGGCTTATAGGCTCAGGATCCTCCACATCTGCACAACCTCGTTAATGTGAATATGATAGACAAGAACATTATCCCTTTAAATGTGAATACTCTCTCCAAGTCAACATTATTCCTCATTGCCCTAGGCTTGAATGCACTGAAAGGAAGAAAGTTGTGCTTAACCTTTTTTTAAATCACTGGTCAGTCCTTAGCTGCAGTGTGGTTCTTATTAGGAGAGATGTTGGGGTCTTGGAGGAGGTGAAAATGTGTTGCTGGAAAAGCGCAGCAGGTCAGGCAGCATCCAAGGAATAGGAGAATCGACGTTTCGGGCATAAGCCCTTCTTCAGGAATGGGGAAAGTGTGTCCAGCAGGCTCAGATAAAAGGTAGGGGGGAGGGGCGTTGGAAATGTGATAGGTGGAAGGAGGTCAAGGTGAGGGTGATAGGCCGGAGTGGCGTGGGGGCGGAGAGGTCAGGAAGAAGATTGCAGGTTAGGAAGGCAGTGCTGAGTTCAAGGGATTTGACTGAGACAAGGTGGGGGGAGGGGAAATGAGGAAACTGGAGAAATCTGAGTTCATCCCTTGTGGTTGGAGGGTTCCTAGGCGGAAGATGAGGCGCTCTTCCTCCAACTGTCGTGTTGCTATGGTCTGGCGATGGAGGAGTCCAAGGACCTACGTGTCCTTGGTGGAGTGGGAGGGGGAGTTGAAGTGTTGAGCCACGGGGTGGTTGGGTTGGTTGGTCCGGGTGTCCCAGAGGTGTTCTCTGAAACGTTCTGCAAGTAGGCGGCCTGTCTCCCCAATATAGAGGAGGCCACATCGGGTCTTGGAGGAGGACCAAGAGAAGTTGGAGTTTAGAGGAATGAGGGGGTCACCCTACTGAGGCATAGGATCCTGTGGGAATTTGACAGGATGGATGCTGGAAGGATGTTCTTACTCTTGGTGAGAGCCTAGAATTTGTGAACACTATTTAAAAATTTCTCAATCTAATTTCAGACGAAGGCAAAATATTTTATTTTGGTCTTTACAACTCTTCCCAAAGAGCAGGGAGATGGGGATCATTAAGGTAGAAAGAGAGAGATTGTTGACCAACAAGAGTGTGAAAGATTATCAGCGGGAGGTGAGAATGTGGAATTGAAGTCACAATCAGACCAGCCATGCTCTCGTTGAATCATGGTGCAGGCTTGAGGGGCTGAATGGCCTACATCTGCTCTGTGTGATGTACTAGGCTGTTGCCAGCGTTAAACACATGCAGATACCTCCCTCCCTTTTGTGCTCTGTAATGCCCTGAATGGCATTTGTGTGTAAATTAATCGTTTGGAAAACACAGATGATTTACTGACTGATTAATAAATTTACAACAAAAAAAACCGCAAGTGATTTGGTGATGGAGAAATAAAATGTTCAATTATGTGCAAGAGACTTTCTCCATTTTAAAAAAAAAATGAATTAGGAGCAGAGTAGAGAAGATCGAGGCAAAATTAGATAGAGATATTCAAAATCATCAGTTTTGAACGAAGAAACTTTTCAACTCAAACTTTGATGGTTGGTAGTTAGAGGACAGTTTTTAAGAAACTTGGCATAAAATCAAAGTTGACAGGTTTATTTTTAATGCGGTGTGGCCATACCTGCCACATAAGAGGGGTGTGGTTTTGAAGTTCCAGCACGTTTCTGCAACAGTTCCTCGGCGTAGAGTCCTCAGCCCAACAATCTTCAATGACCTTCTGTCCATCATAAGGTCAGCAGTGGGAGTGTTTGCCAATGATTGTGTAATGTTCACCAGTTGTGGTTCCTCAGACCCGGAAGTAGTCCATGGCTGACAAGTGGCAAGTAACATTCGCACTGCACATATGCCAGGCAATGACCATCGCCAATAAGAGACAATAGATCACCACCCCTAGAATTCAAGGTGTTTGTCATCATTAAATCACCCACTACCCACATCCTGGGAATACCATCAGCCAGAAACTCAACTGGACAAGGCTAGGTCAGAGGAGAGGAGAAAGTGAGGTCTGCAGATGCTGGAGATCAGAGCTGAAAATGTGTTGCTGGAAAAGTGCAGCAGGTCAGGCAGCATCCAAGGAGCAGGAAAATCGACTTATCGGGCATAAGCCCTTCTTCAGGAATGAGGAAAGTATGCCCAGCAGGCTAAGATAAAAGGTAGGGAGGAGGGACTTGGGGGAGGGGTGTTGGAAATGCGATAGGTGGAAGGAGGTCGAGGTGGAAGGTCAGAGGCTAGGACCGCTACAGCAACTAGCTCTGACTCCCTAAAGCCTATCCACCATCTACAAGGCATAAGTCAGGACTGTAATGGAATACTCTCCGCTTGCCCTGGGTGGGTGCAGCTCCAAGAAGCTTGACACCATCCAGGACAAAGCAGCTCCCGCTTGATTGGTACCACATCCACAAGTATCCACTCCATCCACCACCGACACTCAGTAGCAGCAGTGTATTATTTATAAGATGCACTGCAGCAACTCACCAATCTCCTTCGACAGCACCTTCCAAACCCGTGGCCACTTCCGTCTAGAAGGACAAGGCAGCAGATACATGGGAACACCACCCGCTGCAAGTTCTCCTCCGAGCCACTCGCCATCCTGACTTGGAAATATATCACCGTTCCTTCAGTTTCACTGGGTCAAACTCCTGGTATTCCCTCCCTAAGGCCACTATTGGTCCACCTACAGCATGTGGACTGCAGAGGTTGAAGAAGGCAGCTCTCCACCACCACCTCAAGGGCAACTAGGGGATGGGTAATAAATGCTGGCCCAGCAGCGATGCCCACGTTCCCATGAGTGAATGTTTGAAAGGTTATGATGTAGAATGCGCCATATGAAAGGGTGTTGGAAGCAGATAGCTTTCAAAAGTGCATTGAATAAATCCATAGAAAGTAAACATTTGTAGGGCTGTGAGTGGGACCAATTGAATGGCTTAATTACCTATCTCCTTAACTCAGACCAAGTCCCATTTACGCAGCACCTCTGTGCTACTGCAGCAAGTAACTCACCACCTGCCACCCCAAAACCTGTCCATCTATCAGGCACATGTCAGGTGAGTGATGGAATACTCCCCACTTGCCCTGGATGGGGGCAGCTCCAACAACACTCGAAGCTCGACACCATCCAGGAAAGAACAGCCCCCACTTGATTGGCACCACATCCACAAACATCCCCTCCCACTGCCACACCATCTCCTTGTTACAGCCACACTCAATATTTCTTCACAAACCCCTCTATGATCTCACCCAACTTTGCAACCCTGTGCAATCTCTGCATTAATCTAGCTTCTTGAGCATCCCTGGGTTTACTCGTATTGCTTCCAGTGCCTTCAGCTGCCAAGACTTCAAGATCTGGAATTCCCTCCCTAAAATCTCTTAATCCATCCTCTCTCTCCCAGACCCCTGTTGTGCATCAGCTTTGTTTTGTCGAGCTTCCGAAGATCACTGTGGGATGCTTTATCGCCTCATAGGCGCTGTGTAAATGCACATCATTCAGAGCTGATTGGTTGGTGCGATCGGAGACAGCACAGATAATTATTTCCTGAGGCTTCCTATCCGAAGGGAGCACAGATGCGGATTTAACCATGTCTCTGTTAGAGCAGTTCAGACATTCCTTGACACAGAGAGGAGATAAATGTTCAGATGGGAAAGAGAGTCAAGGAATTAGTCAGCAGGCAAACTGAACAGAATCTGCTCTGATCGGATGACTCACTGGCAGCTGCAAGCTTAATTTGATTCTCACTGCCAGTTTGACGTCAAAACCTCTGAGTTTCTTTTGCAACACATTCCTTCATCCATTACTTTGTCAGAGGTATCAAACCCATCTAAATTTCAGTGAAATTTGATAGGGCACCAATATCATTGAGAGTAATTTTGAATTTTCTAACATTATCTAGCTATTTGGTATTCTCAGTCTGCCTCACAATTTTCTTCTTGCTCTCCCACTCTGTACTTGAGGCATTTATTTGTCTAATTGACTGGTTGTCTCTCTCAGACTCTTGCACCTCTCTGTTTCTTCCCCGCCTCCCTCCTTCAGCCCTCGCTTTCTCCATCTCTATTAGTGATTTTTCCCTCAGAGTCTTAGAGATGTGCAGCACAGAAACAGACCCTTTGGTCCAACTCATCCAGGCCGACCAGATATCCTAAATAAATCTAGTCCCATCTGCCAGCATTTGGCCCATATCCCTCCAAACCCTTCCTGTTCATACACCCATCCAGATGCCTTTTAAATATTGTAATTACCCTCATAAAGTCACCCCTCAGTCGCCGAAGTTCCAAGGAAAACAGCCCAGCATATTCAGCCTCCCCCTATAGCTCAAACCCTCCAACCCTGGCAGCATCCTTGTAAGTCTTTTCTGAACCCTTTCAAGTTTCACAACATCCTTCCAATAGCAGGGAGACCAGAACTGCTTGCAGTATTCCAATAGTTGGAGATTTTGGAAAAGGTTTGTAGCTGAAGTTGTAAGTTTGCTCACTGAGCTGGGTGGGTTAGTTCTCAGACGTTTCGTAACCATGCTAGCTAACATCATCAGCGAGTCTCCAGTGAAGCGCTGGTATTCTATCCCACTTGGTCTTTACGTGTCTTGGTCAGCCTAAATGATGAAGTCATTCAGGTGATATCATTTCCCATTCTATTTCTGAGAGATGGAATCTAAATCAATATGTTTGTCAATGGAGTTCCAGTTTAAATGCCAGGCTTCAAGGAATTCTAGCTACCCTACTGTACATCAAAGACATCTCAGAGATAGCAACCAGACTATTCTGGTCCCTAGGGGAGAAAGTGAGGACTGCAGATGCTGGAGATCAGAGCTGAAAATGTGTTGCTGGAAAAGCGCAGCAGGTCAGGCAGCATACAGGGAACAGGAGAATCGAACTTTCGGTTATGCCCTGAAGAAGGGCTCATGCCCGAAACGTCGATTCTCCTGTTCCCTGGATGCTGCCTGACCTGCTGCGCTTTTCCAGCAACACATTTTCAGCTCTATTCTGGTCCCTAAGCAACATGGTATCCCACAAACCTACCACCACACTGAAATGGCTCCTGATGAATCTCAAGGACTGCTAACAGAACAAACGTCATGTACAAAATACCCTGCAAGGACAGCAACAAACATTACATTGGACAGATGGACAAGAAACTACCCACCGGGATACATGAGCACCAACTAACCACCAAAAGACATGACCAACTATCACGAGTATCCTTACACACACAGACCAAGAGGGACACCAGTCTGACTAGGACAACACATCCATCCTGGGACAGGCTAAACAGAGACACGCGCGGGAATTCCTAGAGGCTTGGCATTCAAACCGGAACTCCATCAATAAACACATTAATTTGGACCCCATTTACTAACCTCTCAGAAACAGAACTGGAAATGATATCACCCACCACAACAGACTGAGAGTCATAAACTGCGTGTGGGACAGGACACCAGCGCTTCACTGGAGGCTCACTGATGATGTTACCGAGCATGGTGACAAAACGTCTGAGAATAAACCAAGCGGCTCAGCGAGCAAGCTTGCAATCTATTGCAATAGTGGCCTAACCAATGTCCTGTACAGCCGCAATATAACATCCCAACTCCTGGTACTCAATGCACTCCTAAGACTTGGGGGCTCAGTCCCACTCCAGAGACTGGAGCACCTCATCATTTAGACACGCCACACTGTCAGAGATGTCATCTTTCAGATCATGCGTTCAACTCTGCATTCTCCAACGAATGTAAACTAACCCTTCACACAAGTCAGAGAGGAGCTAAAGGACTCCACTCAGTATCCTGGTCAACCAACATCAGCAAAATTGGCCATTATCACCTTACTGTTCGTGGGATACTGTAAGATTTGAAGCCAGAAGTAGGGCATTCAGCCCATCAAGTCTGCTGTACCATTCATTGAGATTGCAGCTCATCTCCTCATCCTCAACTCCACTTTTCCCCATAACCCTCTATTCCCTTTCTGATTACAAATCTATCTCAGCCTGGAATAAACTTAATGACTCCGCGTCTACAGCCCCTTCTGGGGTGGCATGGTGGCTCAGTGGTTAGCACTGCTGCCTTGCCGCACCAGGGACCTGGGTTTGATTCCACCCTCAGGCAACAGTCTTTGCACGTTCTTCCCGTGTCTGCGTGGGTTTCCTCCGGGTGCCCTGGTTTCCTTCCACAGTCCAAAGATGTGCTAAATTATCCCGTGGTGTTGGGGGATGTGCAGGCTAGGTGGATTGGCCATTGGAAATGTGGGGTTACAGGGATAAGGTGGGGGATGGGAGGGTCGGTGTGGATTCAGGCTGTATTATCTCCTTCCACACTGTACGGTCTCTGTAAATAAAAAGTTCTACAGCTTTACTTCCCTCTTTTATTTTTAAGAATTTGATTCCCTACAGTTTGGAAAAAGGCCCTTCAACCCAACAAGTCCACACTGACCCTCCGAAGAGTAACCCACCCAGACCCATTCTCCTACCCTATCTTTACCCCAACTAATGCACCTACCACGATGGGCAATTTAGCACGGCCAATCCACCCTGACCTGCACATCTTTGGACTGTGGGAGGAAACCGGAGCACCCGGAGGAAACCCACACAGACACGGGGTGAATGCGCAAACTCCACACAGTCGCCCGAGGTGGGAATCGAACCCGGGTCCCTGGCGCTATGAGGCAGCGGTGCTAACCACTGAGCCACCGTGCCACCCTTGACAGAAGAAATTCCTCCTTATCTCCGTCTTAAATGTGCAACCCCTTATTCTGAGACTATGCCCTCTGATCCTACACCAGAACGTGCTGCGCATAAATTGGCTGTCCCATCTCCTGGTAAAAAAAAAGTAACTTCAAAAGAAGTTGATTGCAGTAAAGAGCTTTGGGACACCCTGTAGCTTTGAAAGGGGCTATATCAATGCAATGTTTTATACAATTGGTCTCCATCTCAGTCACTCTCAGTCTCTGGCTCTCCTGCTCCCCCACCTTCTCTGCCTCCCTCTCCTTTTAATGTTCTTTTAGTGAACAAACTAAAATCAGATCAAACGTTGGGATCCAGAGGAACTTGTGTTTTATTAATGGCCATTGTTGGCTTGGCTGGCAGTTATTAGCACATCCCTCTGGGTAGTTAAGAGTCAACCCCATCACTGTGGGTCTGGAGTCACGTGTAGGCCAGATCAGGTAGGGACGGCAGATTTCCCTCCCTGGAGTGAGCCAGATGGGGATTTGTCCCTAACAATCATTTCATGGTCATCATGTCTCATCATTGATTTCAAATTCTGCCATCACCATGGCGAAATGTGAAGCCGGGTCCCCAGAATATTAGCTTGAATTTCCGGATTAATAGTTTAGCGATAATACCACTTGGCCATCACCTCCCTGTTGAATCTCAGCACAGAGGATTCACGTTGTAAAATTCTGAGAAAAATTCACTGCCCCCCCTCCATTGAACATCAGTCCTTAAACCGGTGTTAAGTTCGGGGGAGGGATTTCCAACAGCTGCCCTGCTTGGGAAGAAGCTTGGGAACCAGTCTTCAAAGCTTCAACATTTGAGAATGTTCTGGAAGGAGCGAACCATTTGAAAGTAAGACAATTGCAACATTTAAAAGGCATTTGGATGGATATATGAATAGGAAGGGATTGGAGGGATATGGGCCAAGCGCTGGCAGGTGGGACTAGTTTGGGTTGGGATATCTGGTCGGCATGGACGGGTTGGACCGAGGGGTCTGTTTCCATGCTGCACATCTCTATGACTCTAAGTCAGAAATCCTAGCACTCAGGGATCTAAAGATCTTGCTCTTTGTGTGAATCATCACTGTCTGATTCAATCATGTATTTTGTTGAAACGTAGAAAATTGACTGAACCAGCCAAACATGGACTATCCCCTGAACCCACTGTCCATCTCTGTCTCCATAGGCCTGTGGATGAAGATCATTCAAGTGCATCTCCAAATGAGGTTTCAATACAATGAATGTTTCTACTGTTTTAGCTCAGGTTGTGATGGCCGTCAGCAGGGGTTCGATTCCCACACCAACTGAGGTCATGGTGATAGTTCCACCTCCTCGACCTCTCCCCCTCACCTGAGGCGCGGTGACCCTCAGGTTTAACCACCACCAGCTTTTTTCTCTCTAACGCTGAGAGAGTGGGACTGTCACGACTTTAACTATTACCCTTTCAGACAGTGATTTTGGTAGATCCTCTGGATGGCGATAGGCCCAGCCCGCTCTGATGTGAGAATGTAGATATCGTACAGCACGGAAACAGACCCTTCGATCCAACCAGTCCATGCTGACCAGAATCCCAACTAGTCCCACCAGCCTGCATTTGGCCCGTTTCCCTCCAAACATTTCTTATTCATGTACTTATCTAAATGTCATTTAAATGTAACTGTATCCACATCCACCACTTCCTCTAGATATTCATCTATGTGTACAAACGTTGCCCCCCAAATCCTTTTTAAACTTTCTCCTCTCACCTTGAAAATGTGTCTACACGTCTTGAATCTCCCACTCTAGTGAAAAGACACCTGCCATTCCCCTTATCTACCCCTCATGATTTTATAATGCATATCCACTCCTGACAGAAACACTTCTAACTTTTCCATATGATCCCAATAGTGTGGAAGCAGGCCATTCAGTCCACATTGAACCTCCAAAGAGCATCTCACCCCGACCTACTCCCATATCCTATCCCTGTAACCCCATATTTCCCACAGCTAACCCACCTAGCCTGCACACTGCAGCACGGCCAATCCACTCTAACCCTGCACATCTTTGGACTGTGGGAGGAAACCCACACAGGGAGAACGCGCAAACTCCACACAGACAGCCGTCTGAGAGTGGAATCAAACCCGGGTCCCTGGCACTGTGAGGCAGCAGTGCTAACCACTGAGCCACCAGGTTGTGGGGGGCAAAATTTAGCATCACATTTGGAAATTCACTGATGTCCACCCCGCGTGTGGATGTTTGGAGGGGGAGGAGTTGCCTATTGTTGTTGTCCTGTGGATAATGACAGGCATGCAGAGACAAATGCCTGGGGTTTGCCCTCACCGATATCCTGGAGGGCAGGATTTCCATCCCAGAGATCACAGCATCAAACACAGCAAGCTGACAGTGCAAGTGAAGGACATCTCTTTGAGTACAAAAGTGTAATATTGATTTTATTTGGAAAAAAAAAGAGAATAATTTATACACTTAAAGTCACCTTCAGTGGAAATGGCACAGCGATTGTGCCTTGAACAAACACTGCAACATCTCACTGTCCCAAACACCCACACACCACAGCAACGGCCAAACTTTGACAACCCCCTCCGTCCCAAGGCATCTCGAGGGGGGGGTCACAGTTGAAGACTTCAACCCATTCCCATGAACATCCGGTTGCGAATATCAAATAGATCTCTGTAAGAATCTAACATGGGGAAGGGGGGTGGGTGATGGGCAGAGAAAAGGGGAGGGGGTAGAGGCAGTATTGACTAAGACGCAAGTTTCATCGCCTGGTGGTTGGGGGGTGGGATTGGAGTTACCACCAAGCCCCAGATGACTGCAATTTGGACTCTGTTACAGAGTGGGGTGCACAGTGAACATCAGACCACAATGTGTACCAAGGGCACTGACTTGGCAGAACAGGTCAATTAAAATAAAGGCTTACACTGCCAATGGCTCCAAAAGAGACAGAACTTCTTCTGGCAGATGGATATGAGATCAGTCCCATCCCTTGGTGCACGCTGTGTCAGACCAGGAGTTATCCTACTCGCTGTATGTCAGACCAACACGCGCACCTCCCACCCATCCCCCAAGCCCGGACTTTGAGAGATCCCAAACACCCCAACACTGATCTGTTCCGTTCCGCACACATCCTCGGCATCTGGTATACATGCAGCAGGTCCTCCATCCCCAGGAGGTTTCGTGCGAGAGCTGGAAGACCGGGTGTCGAATGATGGCCAGCACAATGGATGGGGAAAAGGCAAGGTTTGTTCGACATTGTCCAGCAGGTCATCAACTGGGAATGGGAGGCTGCTGGAAAATTGCTTCTATCGTTTCCTGATAACTTCTGTTAGTTCAAGGGATGTGGGCATCATTGGCAAGGCCAGAGTTTGGCACTCATCCCTGATTGCCCCTTGAACCGTGTCTTGCTCAACTAATTGGGCAGGTAAGAGTCAACCCCATCACCATGGGTCTGGAGTCACATGTAGGCCAGACCAGGTAAGGACAGCAAACTCTCCCCCCCCCACTGCAAAAGGCATTCGTGAACAAGATGGGTTTTGAACAGTTTGGTGGTCACTATCATTGAATGTGCCTTTCAGTTCCAAATTTTGTTCACTGATTTCAAACATCATCCAAAGCCCTGGCCTGGGCCCAGAGGTTACATATCCAGTTACATCACCACCCCCACCCCCCCCACCCCA
>NC_057750.1:6182330-6190199 GCF_004010195.1 Chiloscyllium plagiosum | reverse complement strand
CACACACACACACACTCCCCCACCACACACACACACACTCCCCCACCACACACTCACACCCCACACCCAACACAGACCCCAGAATGGGTGGTCTCCCTGAGATTCCTGGTCTGGACAGTGTGTACAATGGACCAAGTTTGCCGCAAGGTTCAAGGAGGTTCTTTGAGATCTCCACACACACATCCACCGGGAATGGGGTACTTGGGAGCAGGAAGGTAAACGCTGCTCTTCCCTTTGTCTCAAGGATTGGAAGAAAAGACAACAGTGTGTTCTGCACGGTGGAAGCTCTCCTTTCTCCCAGCTCCTTGTATTAACCTCCCCTTCCCTCTCCAAGTATCACATCCTCCCTAACACCCACCCACTCCGGGCAGGGGGAGGTAGGATAGAGGCGTCTGCTCTCCCAGGCAAGACATGAGCTGACAAGCAGACGCTGGGGTGCATGACAGTAACAGTCAATGTCCATCAACAACCACATGTGCATTTTCCACTAGGAATCCTGTTGACACTATCTCTCCCCCCTTCCAGCCACAGTTTGGGGCAAACAACTCCCTCTGCTGCAAACCAGACAGGGGTTACTTTACAAATCTTAGCTGGATCAACTCAGTATCTGAAGGATAACCACAGAGTTTACAGATCCTACGATAGACTACATATTAGACATGCTTTGAGGTCTAGTATGATAGAATCTGAGACTTAGACATAGGATACAGTTTTAAAAATAAAAAAAAATGTCCATTATTTGCAGTGATCTTGAATAAAATGCTTGTTTTTTTAAAAAATCCTGCCATTTTTCACAGAGGTGACAAGACCAGCTATTTCAAGTTCCATATATTCCTTCTGAAAGTCCACAACGGAAAAGGTCTCCCTTCCACTCATGTAGTTTTTTTTTGCAGATTTGGCCACAACGAACGATCTGGGTTTAAGATATCTGAGGGTAATCGTCAGAACGGTAGGTGGAGAGTTGGGTTTGTAGTGGCAGAGGTGGTGTCAGGAACTATAGAGGCCACAGACTGATAGAGAGACAGAGAGAGACAGAGAGAGAGAGAGAGAGAGAGAGACGGCGAAAGTTGGGGAGGTCCCAGGGAGAAGATGAGATGTTAGTTTGAAAGGTGGCAAGTTGTTTGATCAGGAACACCTTGCCTGAAAGGGCAGTGAAAGCAGGAGCTTTCTCACAGAGAATCTGTTAAGCCATTTGCACAGGAATCGGCAAAGATTCATTACCGTCTGAGGGATGAGATTCCTCCTTGTTTTCGTCTTAAATGGGTGACTCTTTATTCCGAGGTGATGCCCTCTGGTCCTAGACTTTCCCACAAGGAGAAACAATCTCTCCGCATCTACCTCGTCAAGTCCTCTAAGAATCTTGTATGTTTTAATAAGATGGTCTCTCCCAATTCCAGTGAGTACAAGCCCAGTATAGTTAACCTCTCTTGAAGACAGCAGCCCTAGTGAGTCTAGAGTTTGGTGCTGGAAAAGCTGGTCAGGTAGCATCCTGATGAAAGCAGAATTCCTGATGAAGGGCTTATGCCCGAAACGTCGACTCTCCTGCACCTCGATGCTGCCTGACCTGCTGTGCTTTTCCAGCACCACACTCTTGACTCTAATCATCTGCAGTCCTCACTTTCTCCTATTAATCCTAGTGAACCTTCTCTGGGACACAGTAAGGACTGCAGATGCTGGAAACCAGAGTCAATAGATGTGAGGCTGGAAAAACACAGCAGCTCAGACAGCATCCCGAAGCATTGACTCTCCCGCTCCTTGGATACTGTCTGACCCGCTGTGTTTTTCCAGCCTCACGTCTATTGACTGAACCTTCTCTGGACTGCCTTCAACTATGTCTTTCCTTAGTTACAGATCCAAAACTGATCATAGCATTCCAGCCATGACCCAGCTAGTGCCCTGCATAGTTTTACACTGTGTGGGACTAAGTGCTCTTCTAAAGGGATAACATGGCTAAGAGGTGCCAAATGGCCTTGCCTTCTTCGGAAGGGGTGGGGATTTTCTAATAAACACAGACCATTTTTCGAGGAAAAACACACTCTCGGCCAGAGCTGAACCCCGCAGTAGGAGTTGCCTTTATCAGTGATTAGGTCCACCAGACTGACTCTTGGATAGCAAGACTGAAGAGGGAAGAGAGACTGGGTGGGTTAGGATTATATTCACGGGTTTGGGAGAATGAGGGCGACGTCTCACAGAAACCTGTAAAATTTGTACAGGATTAGACAGGATAAACGCAGGATGGATATTCGTGACAACCCGGGGAGGTCCCAATCTAAGGATAATGGGGAAGGACTGAGGTGGGGAGAAATCTCTTCACCCAGAGAGTGGGGAGCCTGGGGAATTCTCTGCCCAGAGGTTGAGGGCAAAACACTGAATATTTTCAAGAAGGAGTCAGACACAGTTCTCAGAGCAGAAGGAACCGAAAGGGTGAGGAGGAGAAAGCAGGGACTGAGTTGGATGAAAGGCCATGAATGGGGGAGCAGGCTCAAAAGGCCGAATGGCCTACCCCAGTTTGTGAAGGCATCCCCCTGGCATTGCTATGCTGCAGGAGAACCTATTCACCACCGGAGGGCCTAAGTGAGCCATGGCAGCCCTTAAAGCACATGTTGCATCGTCTGAAGAGAAGTCTGCCTTGTGCTGGGTTCATCTCCTTCTCTTGGGGGGAGTTTGGGATTCACTGGTAAGACCAGGATTTATTGTCAGACCCTCTGAGATGGGGAGAGTGGGCATCCTCAGGGACTTCGATACCACTGCCTGGGTGTCACTCAGGCAAGTTCTTCAGAGTCACCCAGGCTGGGCTGGGACTGGAGTCACTTACAAACCCACACTGGGTTCCAGAGACTAAGGCATTTCTTTCCCACAGATCGTCACTTGGGCGATCATTAGTTAGCAAACCCCCAGCTATTGAGGGAGGCCCGTGCTCTGAAAGGGCCAATTTTCACAAGGACACATGTCTCAACGTGAACAATTCCACATGTTATGGCCACCATCAGCTGAGAACCTCAAAAATTCGAGCCGTAAGAGCCAATGGGAGGCTCAGTAAGCTTGTGCTGCGAAGGTCAGAGGTCACGGCTGTGGGCGTAAGAATTCAAGATGGTGCCCATTGCCACTTTCAGAGGAAATCCACAGTCCACAGGAGGAGGGTTAGTGTGGAGAGATAGTTGTTCTTTCAGAAGATGTGCCCATCTCTTATTGCCCTTTTGGAGGGCAGTTGAGTTACCCCATCGCTGTGGGCCTGGAGTCACGTGTAGGCTAGACCTGGTAAGGGTGGCAGATTTCCTTCCCGAAAGGGACGCTGGTGAAGGCTTTTGATGACAATTGACGGTGGTAGTCATGGTAACCGTGACTAGCTTTCAACTCCCCCTATATACTAATTTGATTTGGATTCCACCATACGTCCCTCAGAACATTAGCCTGTGCCTATGGATTCCTGTGACAAAACCATGGCGCCGCCATCTCCCCATAATTTGGTGAATCCGCAGCGCAGAAACAGGTCGTTCGGCCCATCTGGACTGGGCGCTAAATTCGTGCTCCCCACCAGCTTCCTCCCTTGGACTTCCTCAGTCTCTATAATGGCGTGACAATCGTCTGTGAGGTGAAGCAGAGGTCTGTCGCAGATTTCAGTCGATAATCCTGACGCTAGAATCACAGCCCGTGACTGAAAATCACGATAAAATAAAGGGACAGTGCGGGAACTGAACTCAGAATTCTCACCAAGACACTTGAAACCGAGTAGCAGACTGGCCTGTCAGCGAGGGAGTCACAGTGTGAGATGAAGGAATGCTACCATCCAAGTGGCACTGAGATCGCTGCCATATTTAACCTTTTCTTTCTTATTGACGCCCATAGTTCAGTTTTATTTCAGACTTGGAGTGGGCCAAGGATTGAAACGACTGTCCAATTATTGTAGTCCTGTTTTCGGTTGCACAGCTCAGTGAGTCAGTCTTGGCAACTTTTTACCACTTCAGAGACAGGAGGCCCTTTTTAAAAAATTAATTCTGGGGGAATTTGGCATCGCTGGCAAGACCAGGCTAGTTGCCCCCTTGAGAAGGTGGGGGTGAGCTGCCTTCTTGAACCGCTGCAGTCCATGTGCTGTGGGTTGACCCACAATGCCCTGAGGGAGGGAATTCCAGGATTCTGACCCAGCGACACTGAAGGAACAGCGATGTATTTCCAAATCAGGGTCAGGAGTGGTTGGGAGAGGACCTTGCAGGGGGTGGTGTTCCCATGGATCTGCTGCCCTTGTCTTTCTAGGGATTAAAGTTCACAAATTTGGAAGGTATTGCCTAAGGAGCCTGGGTGAGTTGCTGCAGTGCATCTTGTAGATGGTACACACTGCTGTTACTAAGCGGCTTTGGGGGAGGGAGTGGATGTTTGTGGATGTGGTGCCAATCAAGCGGGGGCTGCTTTGTCCTGGATGGTGTCGAGCTTCTTGAGTGTTGTTGGAGCTGCCCCCATCCAGGGCAAGTGGGGAGTATTCCCTCACACTCCTGACTTGTGCCTTGTAGACGGTGGACAGGCTTTGGGGAGTCAGGAGGGGAGTTACTCACCGCAGTATTCCGAGCCTCTGACCTGCTCTGGTAGCCACTGTGTTGATATGGCTTATCCAGTTCAGTCTCTGCTCAATGGCAACCTCAGAATATTGATAGTGGGGGATTCAGTGATGGTAACACCACTGGGGGATTCAGTGATGGTAACACCATTGGGGCATTCAGCAATGGTAATGCTATTGGGGCATTCAGTGATGGTTACACCATAGAAGAATTCAGTGATGGTAATGCCATTGAATGTCACAGGGAGGTGGTTGGTCTCTCTTTTGTAGGAGATGGGCATTGCCTGGCACTTGTGTGGCACAGATACTAGTCACCACTGATCAGCCCAAGCCTGGATGTTGTCCAGATCCCGATGCACATGGACATGGACATTGCACAGTAATTAGCAGCAAGAAGCCTGGCTGGAATGACTCGAGTTCTTAGGCACTTACAGGGAGTATTGTCACCTGTACTGGGAACAACGGCTGCCAATGGAGTTCACTTGAGGTTGTCAGGTGCAAAGCAAGACTCGACTGTCCAGAGGTTGGTCCATCAAGGGTCGATTGCTGGGTTGATGGTAGCCGTCTAACAGATGACAAGGAGACGGGGAACGGGACTGGGTCTGTGGGAGTTATCCTGGGAGTGAGCAGGTGAGCCATGAATGACTTGGAGGGCATTGGCAGGATGAGGAAGGGTGGGTTTGCAGTGTGGGGATTGGGGTGGGGGGGTAATCTCTCACTTCAGACTCAGAGAGAGGGGTCTCCAGTCAAGCCCTACTCCCGAGGGTCAGCTTAGGGTCAAGAATATCTCAATGAAGGCCAAAGCCTAGTCTTCATCAACCAACCACCGCTGGAACCCAGGAGACATTCCCTGTCCCCCATGAGCCATAGCTGATTCCCTCTCCCTTGTTCAGCGCCCCTTACCCTCCCCCACCCCGGTGAAGCACCCCTCACTGGTTGTGTCCATTCTTCCCCACCCTCACAGAGTGGATAGGTACAGATAGGTGGAGGGGGGGGAAGGGAGGTGGTAGGGATTGAGTAAATTGATACGTCTCTAGGGGGAGAGTGGCACTGCATTCTCGCTCCCTCGGCAATTCTGCACCATCCGGGAGAATCGGCGAGAAACGGAAAATCATCTGTCTCCCCGTGTGAAAAAGGTTTGGTCCACACCCTCGCCGCCTGCCACCACCCAACCCCCCCTTACCCAGCCTGTTGGGATGTAGCGACACCCTCCCTTCCCCCCACCACCCAATCCCAAACCGGAGACCCCTCTTAGCGACTCCCTGAGATCCCAGCAACCTACCCCACCCACCACTCTCCCTACACCCCTACGTCTCAGGAAGCCAATCCTCCTGGGTGATCAGCCAGATCTTCCCGTAAAGGGAAGGGAGGGGGCGTTGTGCCACGCCTCCCCTACCCACTACCCCCTCCCCCACCCCACTTTCCCAACACTCGTCCCTCGCATGGGGCATAAGGGAGCATGGGGAGGGGTGGGGGTGAGGGGGAGGGGCAGAGGGGTGGGTGTGAGGGGGAGGAGAGGAGGGGTTGAGGGGTTGGTGTGAGGGAGAGGGGAGGGATGGGTGTGAGGGGGTGAGGGGGAGGGGTTGAGGAGTGGGTGTGAGGGGAGAGGGGAGGGGTGAGTGTGAGGGGGTCGGGTGGAGTTGGAGGGGGGAGGTGGGGGGTTAATGGCGGAGGCAAAGATTGGTGACAGGCCAACTCAACCGCAGTCAGGAATCTGGAGGGAACGGGGCCCAGTTGGATCCCCCTTTCCAACGCGACCTCTGGAATTCCGAACTTAGGCCTCTGTGATCTCGGAACGCCCGAATAAACCGTGGGCCCATGTCGGCGGCAGGAATGATCTCAACGTCGCTCGACCTCAGCGGAGTTTCCAGTTCACACGCCGCCATTTCCAGAAGCTAAAGCCTGGGGCTTGGTCGCCGGTTTCCACGGAGACCAGGAGGAAGGCCCAGGCTCCTGGGAGTTTCCAGTTCCATTTGTTTCCGGACCCCCACAGCCATCTTGCCATGACCCCCCTTCCCCGACCACTCCCTCTCTGTCTCTGTTTGCCCCTCCACACCTCCCAGTCTCAGGCCGTTACAAGGTTGTGTAAATGTAGACAAATATAATGACCAGGAGATTGAGGATTGTTCCACTGATCCCGAGCATGGCCAGAATCCTCTCCTCCTTGTCTTCATCCTCAGGCTCTGGAAGGCAAACAATCCTCGTCTCCTCGATGTGTTCGACGATCACCATCTTTACGAGATTCTTAAAATCGAGGCCTTCCCGATCTAGAAGGGGGGAGCAACACGGTAAGAAGCTCAGCAAATCAGATCCGGGCCCCGTCGTCCAATGGAGAACGGGGTTGAGAAACACATCAACCATGACCAAACAGCGGAGCAGACTCGATGGGCCGAGCGGCCTGATTCTGCTCCGAGATCCTACAACCCTTGTTCTCTCATCTCCCCGTGCCCCTACAAGGTCGGAGGGGAAGGGGTGGTGCAGCTCATCCTGAGAACCAGCCAAATCCAAAGATGTACAGGTTGGGTGAATGGGCCGTGCTAGATTGCCCATAGTCAGGGGTGAATGTAGGGTAAGGGGAATGGGTCTGGGTGGGTTACTCTTCGGAGGGTCGGTGTGCACTAGTTGGGCTGAAGGGCCTGTTTCCACAATGTAGGGAATCTAATCTAATCTACCCACTAGGATCTCTGGCCACACTCCTGACCCCACCCATCTAATTGGCTGGCAGCAGGCTATGCGGCATTGAAAGGCATCGCCCAACTTTCTCCCTCATCTGAAACGTCCACCGATAGGGGAAGGAGGTTGGCGGGGGGCGCGTGTTGTGGGGGGGATGGTCATGGGGGTTGGTGCAGGGGGGTGTCTGATTGTCTTTAACCTTCACTTCCCCAAGACCGCCCCTTCCCTTCCAAAATATTGACCGACGCGGGGGACTTGCTAGGCTGACCCCTCACCCCTGTGAGCTAAGAGGGGGTGTGGGAGGTAAACCCCAAAACCAGAATTTCCACTGGTTTGGTTCATTAACTCAAAATGTGTGTTGGGGGGGGTGGGGGTACTGTACAGGCAGGTTGTGGGTTCAATATATTCCATATGGTAGGGGAGGGTACAGAAACGGGCAAGGAGGTGATGGAGGGAGTGTGGAGAGAGGGAGCAAGAGGGAAAAGTCACGGGCAAGTGAGGGAGGGGAGAGGGAAGGGTAGGGTAGAGAGTGGGAGGAGGCAGCAGCTGGGCGGGGGCAAAGGTGAAGGGTCAAGGGGTTTTGGAGAGGGTGATGGAGAGGGAGGACAGGGGAGGAAGGGGAGGGAGGGGATGGGAAGGGGATGAGG
>NC_057750.1:6180437-6182119 GCF_004010195.1 Chiloscyllium plagiosum | reverse complement strand
AGGTAAAAGGGTAGAGGGTGCGGTGAAGAGGCTAGAGGGGGAGGGACAGAGCTGAGGGAGGAGGTGGAGGGGAGATGTGTAGTGGGGTGGGGGGAGGAATGGGGGAGGTGTCTGGTGGAGGCTGGGCCGAAGAGGAGGGGGCAGTGGACTCGGTAATCCGGGATTCTCACTCGCATTGCAGCCCCCACCTCCCCTCCCCGGTGCTGAAGGGAGTGAGACTGTGATGCCCCTGCAGTGGATCAGCCCAACATTTCGTGCACTGGGCGAACGGACACTGGGGCCGGGGAGGAGATGGAGGTGCGTTCCTGAGGCCCCCCCGCTACCTCCCCAACCTGGAAACGTTGGGTAACAGGAACTGTCTACATCTGGAGCTGCATTTGACTGGCGCCTTGTTTAATTAGAGACCACTCCACCCCCCCCCAGCACCCCCAGCCTCCCCCACATAAACAGGAAACACAGATACAACCTGGGGTGGTCACATCATGGAAATCCTTTCAGCACAGAACTAGAACAGGTTTCGAGCCTCCCCCCCCTCCCTCAGACCATGTTTAATTCAGCTTGTTAATTCCACACGCACACACACACCGGGAAGAGGGAGAGCAAGATCCCAGCAAATCAGGGGGGTGTGGGGGGGGGGGGGGTAAACTGACAGCAACGTGCTTATATTTTCCCCTCAAAGAAAATGCCAGTGCAGCACAGAGACGGGGAGATGCAGAGGCGAGGGAATTACTTGCACCGGGACAACAACTTTCGCATTCTCCCCCAGCCACAATACTGCAACAGAAGCATTAATGTCCTACCGCATAGGAGGGTGTTCAGAATGAACTAGCCCCTGCAATCATCAGACTGCAATATCTGCAGCTCCATTTTGCACTGGCCCACGGTAACAGGTGGGAAAAAATATATAACATTCACTTTAAAAATAAGGAGGTTTTCTGAGGGTGTGTGTGTGTGAGGGAGGGGGGGGGTGTCACTTACCAGACTACACAGTGTGGGTCACAACATCATCTCCTGCTTCGAGATTCAAATGTGATCCGTTCCTCAAATTACAGAAAATCCAAACCACCCCCCCCCCCCCCCCCCCCCACCAGAAAGAATCAGATCACTCTGCTCCTTACCCTCTCCCCATCTCCCCCATCCTTGGCCAAGTCCTGTCCAAAGGTACATTAAACACACAGTCAAATGATTACAATCTCTGCTGCAGTGAAAGAGGTTTTTTGATGTAACTTCAGCTCCAGGAATAATCGTGCGTAAATCTCTTTACACACACACACACACACACACAAATAAATCTCACCCTCTTCCAGTTCAGCCTCCCATTTGTCTCCCTGTTGGTATAAGGATCTTTCCCAGTTGTGATCAGAATCTCTCTGGCGATGCTGTTGTGTGTATGCTTCTGTCTCCCTCTCTCGTTAAAATCCAGCAGTGCTCCGTGCCCATCTTCCCAATAATAAATCAGGTGTATTGCACTTGGCAAGGGCTCCCTCCATACAATCAGAATCAGAATGTAGCTGCAGTTACACACACAGGCATGTACACAGTCACACAAACACTCACACCCTCTCTCAAACACACATAATATTCACACACACACACGTACACAGTCACACAAACACTCACACCCTCTCTCAAACACACATAATATTCACACACACACACACGTACACAGTCACACAAACACT
>NC_057750.1:6172426-6176318 GCF_004010195.1 Chiloscyllium plagiosum | reverse complement strand
AGGTGGGCGGGAGTCCTGATTGTGAAAGTAAGCTTGGAGGCGGAGGCGACGGAAGAATTGTTCGATGTCACGGCGTGTATATCTCCTTCCCCACTGACCTATTGTACTCTATGCTACTCTCTCCCCACCCCCCCCCTCCTCTAGCTTATCTCTCCACGCTTCAGGCTCTCTGCCTTTATTCCTGATGAAGGGCTTTTGCCCGAAACGTCGATTTTGCCTGTCCTCGGATGCTGCCTGAATTGCTGTGCTCTTCCAGCACCACTGATCCAGAATCTGGTTTCCAGCATCTGCAGTCATTGTTTTTACCACCTTGATAGACCATAAGTTTAATTTTTTTCTTTCAGAATCTGAACATGAAGATCAGTTACTGCACAAATTCATAAGAGGCTGCCGATGTACCTTTAACAAAATAACAAAAAAAATTGTTTTACAAAAGAAAAAAAAAACTATGTTATGCATGAACTAGTTAAAATGGTCAAATTACAAATATGTCAATGGCTACTTCTGAGACCCTTAAACAGGCTGCTAACTCAGTTCACTTACTTCATAACATGGGTTCCCTAAACTTATTTCCTCAACAGAGTTGTGGGAGGTCTTCCCAATGACTGCCAGTTCCTGAAGTCTTTCTCTGAGACATCTAATACACTGGGACTTCATTCCAGCCCAGACTGCCTGGACTCAGTAAATAAAGGCACCTCTGCTGAAAGATGCACAAGGTATTCGTTTTTGAGCACAGGCAGTAGGATGCCAAAGTAAGAAAGAAGATTGGAGCCAAAAAGTGATAGATTGTCAGAGAATCATAGACATTGAGATTACACAGACAACAAGCACTTAGAGTTATACAGCCATGGAGTTGGACAGCATGGAAACAGACCCTTCCTGATGAAGGGCTTATGCCCGAAATGTCGATTCTCCTATTCCTTGGATGCAGCCTGATCTGCTGTGCTTTTCCTGCACCACACGTTTTGAAACAGACCCTTTGGTCCAGCTTATCCACACCGGCCAGATATCCTAACCTAATCTAGTCCCATTTGCAGCACTTGGCCCAAATCCCTCTAAACCCTTCCTAATCATATACCCATCCAGATGCCTTTTAAATGTTGTAATTGTACCAGCCTCCACCACTTCCTCTGGCAACTCATTCCATACACGTACCACCCTCTGTGTGAAAAGTTTCCCCTTAGGTCCCTTTTAAATTTTTCCCCTCTCACCCTCAACCTATGACCTCTAGTTTTGGACTCCCCTAACCTGGGGAAAAAACATTGACTATTGACCTAATCCATGCCCCTCATGATTTTATAAACCTCAGCCTCTGATGCTCCAGGGAAAACAGCCCCAGCCTATTCAGCCTCTCCCTGTAGCTCAAACCCTCCAACCCTGGCAACATCCTTGTAAATCTTTTCTGAACTCTTTCAAGTTTCACAACATCTTTCCGATAGGAAGGAGGCAAGAATTGCACACAATATTCCAAAATTAGCCTAACCAATGTCTTGTACAGCCGCAACATGACCTCTCAACTCCTGTACTCAATACTCTGACCAATAAAGGAAAGCATACCAAATGCCTTCTTCATTATCCTATCTACCTGCGACTCCACTTTCAAGGAGCTATGAACCTGCACTCCAAGGTCTCTTTGTTCAGCAACACTCCCTAGGACCTTACCATTAAGTCCTGCCCTGATTTGCCTTTCCAAAATGCACATGAAGACCATAAGACATAGAAGCAGAAATTGGGCCATTCAGCCCATTGAGTCTGCTCCGCCATTCAATCATGGCTGATACGTTTCTCAACCCCATTTTCCCACTTTCTCCCGGTAACCCTCGATCCCCTTGACAATCAAGAACCTATCGATCTCAGTCTTAAATATCCCCAATGACCCGGCCTCCACATCCTCCTGTGACAGTGAATTCCACACATTCCCCACTCTCTGGCTGAAGACGTTTCTCCTTATCTCCGTTCTAAAGGGTCTTCCCTTCACTCTAAGGCTGTGTCCTTGGGTCCGAGTCTCTCCTACCAACAGAAACATCTTCCCAACATCTACTCTGTCCAGGCCATTCCGTATTCTGTATGTTTCAATCAGACCCCTACCCCCATCCTTCTAAACTCCGTCGAGTATAGACCCAGAGTCCTCAAACGTTCTTCATATGTTAAGCTTCTCATTCCTGGGACCATTCTTGTGCACCTCCTCTGAACATGCTCCAGGGCCAGTACATCCTCCCTGAGATATGGGGCCCAAACTGCGCACAATACTCCAAATGTGGTCTGACCAGAGTCTTATAGAGCCTCAGAGGTACATCCCTGCTTTTATATTCAAGTCCTCTAAAGGTAAACACCATCATTGCATTTGGCTTCCTAACTACTGACTCAACCTGTAAGTTTACCTTGAGACACTCCGGACTAGAACTCCCAAGTCTCTTTGCACTTCAGACTTCTGAATTTTCTCACCATTTAGAAAATAGTCCATGCCTCTATTCTTCCTACCAAAGTGCATGACCTCATACTTTCCCACGTTGTACTCCATCTGCCACTTCTTTGCCCAATCTCCTAATCTGTCCAAATCCTCCCAGTTTCCTCAATGCTACCTCTCCCTTGACCTATCTTTGTATCATCTGCAAACTGAGCCAGAATGCCCCCAGTTCCTTCATCTGGATCGTTAATGTATAAAGTGAAAAGTTATGGTCCCAACACAGCCTTGCGGAACACCACTTGCCACCAGCTGCCATCCTGAGAAGGACCCTCTGCTTTCTGCCAAACAGCCAAGCTTCTCTCCATGCGAGCACCTTTTGCCTCTGACACCATGGGCCCTGACCTTACCCAGCAGCCTCCTGTGTGGCACCTTGTCAAAGACCTTCTTGAAGTCCAGGTAGATAACATCCATTGGCTCTCCTTGGTCTAACCTCCTTGTTACTTCCTCAAAGAATTCTAACAGATTTGTCAGGCATGACCTCCCTTGATGAAACCATACTGACGTTGCCCTATTTTACCACACACTTCCAAGTATTCAGAAATCTCATCCTTCACGATGGATTCCAGGATCTGATCCATGACTGAGGTTAGGCTAACTGGTCTGTGATTTTCCATCTTTTCTCTCACTCCCTTTTTAAATAGGGGCATCACGTTAGCGATTTCCAGTCCACTGGGACCCTCCCTGATTTGAGCGATTCCTAAAAGGTCACCACTAACGCTTCTGCTATCTCTTCAGCTATCTCCCTTAGAACTCTGGGGTGTAGTCCATCTGGTCCAGGTGATTTACCCACCTTTAGGCCAGTCAGATTTTCTAGCACCTTCTCCTTAGTGATGGCCACCATACTCAGCTCTGCCCCCTCACTCTCTTAAATTTTTGGATATTACTCGTGTCTTCCACCGTGAAGATGACACAAAGTAATTATACAGTTCCTCAGCCATTTTCTTGTTCCCCACTACTATATTTCCAGTGTCATTTTCGAGCAGCCTAATGTTCACTTTTGCCTCTCTTCTGCCCCCTATATATCTGAAGAAACTCTTACAGCCTTCCTTTATATTACTAGCTAGTTTACCGTCATATTTAATCTTCTCCTTCCTTATTTCCTTTAGAACATAGAGCAATACAGCACAGAACAGGCCCTTCAGCCCTCAAAGTTGCACTGACCTGTGAACTAATCTAAATCCATCCCTCTACACTATCCCATCATCATCCATATGCTTAGAGTCATAGAGCTGTACAGCATGGAAACAGACCCTTCGATCCAACCCGTCCATGCCGACCAGATATCCCAACCCAATCTAGTCCCACCTGCCAGCACCCGGCCCATATCCCTCCAAACCCTTCCTATTCATATACCCATCCAAATGCCTTTTAAATATTGCAATTGTACCAGCCTCCACCACATCCTCTGGCAGCTCATTCCATACA
>NC_057750.1:6166037-6168554 GCF_004010195.1 Chiloscyllium plagiosum | reverse complement strand
TGATAAGATTCGCATCCAACAGCATTTATGGCAGATATAATCCACAGTAACCCTTAAACTCTCTTTAAACTCCCACATCTGACAAGAAGTACATATCACTGCAAAGGCCATTTTTGCTCCTTCACAATTTACAGACCCAGAAAATAACACCATCTTATTCCTCTACAAACACTGCCCCAGGTTAGATTAATAATTATGGCTTATATTTTAAGTTTAATCAAGAGACTTATCTCCAAGAACATATAATCAAGAAAGAATCCACTATACTCACTACTGCAGCCTTTTTCTTGGACAGACTTAAAACAACGATTAACTTATCTAATTCTGTGCTGTGAACCTCACCCAACAGTTCCTCCGAGATTAGTTGTGAATTTCACTGTTTGTTAATTTTCCCAGACGCACTCCGATGTCCAGCGATACACGAATTCAAACAGCAAAGGCAGTAACTGTGCAAGTTCTCTCTCTCTCTCTCTCTGTCTCCTGCACTGTCCTCACCATGTGCTTCCTTTGTCTGCTCTTCTTTTTAAAACTGCTATTGTTTTGACTTTTTTTTTTCCCAAAGTTCCAAAACAATGCAACAGCATGTAAAACCGTAATTGCTGTTTTCTGGAATTCGAGGAAATCACCTCCAGCACCTAAAATACCTCAAAAAAAAAGGAGCAGCTCTTACAGCCAGAAATTTTTCCTGTCCTCCATCTTGGATTACCCAGCAACCAAAGTCTAAAGAGTAACCCACCCAGACCCGTTTCCCTCTGACTAATGCACCTAACGCTATGTCTAATTCACCTGGCTTGCCTATCTGTGGACTGTGGGAGGAAACTGGAGCACCCGAAGGAAACCCACACAGACCCAGGGAGAATGTACAAACCCCACACAGCCTGTTGCTGGAATCGAACCTGGGTCCCTGGTGCTGTGAGGCAGCAGTGCTAACCACTGGGCCACCATGCCACTCTAGCTGAGAGCTCCTTACAAGTTTGTTTCTCAATTTCCCTCTGACTATTGGGGGGGTCTATAATACAATCCCAATAAGGTGATCATCCCTTTCTTATTTCTCAGTTCCACCCAAATAACTTCCCTGCTTATCCAAGGATTGTGTAAATCTCCCTAATGTGGCTGAGTTAACTACATTGGCAGGTAGGGCATTCCACGCCCTTACCACTCTCTGAGTAAAGAACCTGCCTCTGACATTTATCTTAAATCTATCACCCTTCAATTTGTAGCTATGTCCCCTTGTACAAGCTGACATCCTCATCCTTGGAAAAAAGATTTCTACCCTATCTAATCCTCTGATCATCTTGTATGTCTCTATCAAATCCCCCCTTAGCCTTCTTCTTTCCAATGAGAACAGATCCAAATCTCTCAGCCTTTCCTCGTAAGACCTACCCTCCAAATCAGGCAACATCCTGGTAAATCTCCTCTGCACCTTTTCCATCGCTCCCACATCCTCCCTGTAATGGGGCAACCAGAATTGTACACAATATTCCAAGTGCGGCCGCACTAGCGTTTTGTATAGCTGCAGTATGACATTACAGCTCCGGAGCTCAATCCCTCTACCAATAAAACCTAACACACCGTCTGCCTTCTTAACAGAACTATCAACCTGGGTGGCAACTTTCAGGGATCTATGTACATGGGCTCCAAGATCCCTCTGCATACCCGCACTACCAAGAATCTTTCCATTGACCCAGTATTCTGCCTTCCTGTTATCCTTCCCAAAGTGCATCACTTCACATTTAGCTGCATTGAACTCCATTTGCCATCTCTCAGCCCAATTCTGCAGTTTATCCAAGTCCCCCTGCAAACTGTAACACTCTTCCACACTGTCCACTACTCCATCAACTTTAGTGTAATCTGCAAATTTACTAACCCATCCACCTATGCCTGTGTCCAAGTCATTTATAAAAATGACAAACAGCAGTGGTCCCAAAACAGATCCTTGTGGGACACCATTAGTAACCGGACTCCAAGCTGAATATTTTCCATCAACCACCACTCGCTGCCTTCTTACAGAAAGCCAGTTTCTACTCCAAACTGCTAAAGTACCTTCAATCCCAATTTTTTGTTGCTCTCTGTAAGCTTTCCAATTGGTCTGGTTGGCCCACTGTCCTTCACTACACCTCCTCCCATCCTGCCCCCTGTAAAAACGCCATCCCATTCTCCCAATTCCTTCGACTCCGCCGCATCTGCTCCCAGGAGGACCAGTTCCAAAAACGCACATCCCAGATTGCCTCCTTCTTCAAGGACCGCAATTTCCCCCCCGACGTGGTCGACGATGCCCTCCACCGCATCTCTTCCACTTCCCGCTCCTCCGCCCTTGAACCCCGCCCCTCCAACCGCCACCAGGACAGAACCCCACTGGTCCTCACCTACCACCCCACCAATCTCCATGTACAGCGCATCATCCGCCGTCACTTCCGCCACCTCCAAACAGACCCAGCACCAAGGATATATTTCCCTCCCCACCCCTATCAGCTTTCCGTAGAGACCACTCCCTCCGCCACTCCCTTGTCAGATCCA
>NC_057750.1:6158610-6165891 GCF_004010195.1 Chiloscyllium plagiosum | reverse complement strand
CTCACCTTGACCTCTTTCCACCTATCACATTCCCGACGCCCCTCCCCCAAGTCCCTCCTCCCTACCTTTTATCTTAGCCTGCTGAACAAACTTTCCTCATTTCTGAAGAAGGGCTTATGCCCGAAACGTCGACTCTCCTATTCCCTAGATGCTGCCTGACCTGCTGCGCTTTTCCAGCAACACATTTCCACCACTGTCCTTCGCCACATTATATAGATTAGATTACTTACAGCGTGGAAACAGGGCCTTCGGCCCAACAAGTCCACACCAACCCACCGAAGCGCAACCCACCCAGACCCAATCCCCTACATTTACCCCTTCACCTAACACTACGGGCAATTTAGCATGGCCAATCCACTCTAACCAGCACATTTTTGGACTGTGGGTGGAAACCGGAGCACCCGGAGGAAACCCACGCAGACACGGGGAGAATGTGCAAACTCCACACAGACAGTTGCCTGAGACGGGAATTGAACCCTGGTCTCTGGCGCTATGAGGCAGCAGTGCTGACCAACGTGCCACCCAAAAAACAAAAATAAATATGTTATATGTTTTCTCTTTTGCTTTTATGCTACCCCTGCCTTCCCAAGGCAGCCACGGTTGCCTCATCCTCCCTTCACCATACTTATTTTTCCTCGGGATGAGTCTCTGCTGTCTCTCGTGAATTACTCCCAGAATCCCCTGCCACTGCTGGTCCCCCGTCTTTCCTGCCCGTCTCCTCTCCCACACAGTTCCACTCAGCTCCTCCCTCATGCCTCTGTAGTTGCCTTTATTTGTAATACCGTCACCTCTGATTCCATCTTCTCCCTCACAAATGGCAGAGTAAGTTAAATCATATTATGATCACTGTCTCCCAAGGGTTCCTTCACCTTTGGCGCCCTTATCAAGGCTGTCTCATCGCACAACACTAAATCCAGTATTGCCTGTTCCCTAGCGGGCTCCACCACAAGCTGCTCTGAAAAGCTGGTCCCCCGTCTTTCCTGCCCGTCTCCTCTCCCACTCAGTTCCACCCAGCTCCTCCCTCATGCCTCTGTAGTTGCCTTTATTTGTAATACCGTCACCTCTGATTCTATCTTCTCCCTCACAAATGGCAGAGTAAGTTCAATCATATTATGATCACTGTCTCCCAAGGGTTCCTTCACCTTAGGTGCCCTTATCAAGGCTGCCTCATCGCACAATACTAAATCCAGTATTGCCTGTTCCCTAGCGGGCTCCACCACAAGCTGCTCTGAAAAGTCATCTTGTAGATATTCCACAAATTCTTGCAATCCACTACCAACTGAATTTTTCCAGTCCACCTGCATATTGAAATTGCCCAAGATCACTGTAACTTTGCCTTTCCCACACACCTTTTCAATCTCCTGGTGTATCTTGCGCCCCAGCTCCTAACTTTGGTTTGGAGGCCTGTACATGACTCCAACTATGTGTTTTTTTACCGTTGCGGTTCCTTAATTCTATTCATTCATCTAAATTAAACTCCATCTACCACTGCTGTCCCTATCAGCCCATCTGATCAAAGTCCCACTGTACATTGCAAAATAATTCAACTAAAGAAGATTCATAGATGTAATAAGACTTGACATAATAAAGCCAATTATTGGAAGTTTAATGAGAGCCCAGTTACAATACTAGGTTTGAGTAGGGAACCTTTAGAGGCATCAAGAAAGACTACTGGTATTAAAACTATAACAGTAGATTATAGAGACATAGAGATGTACAGCACAGAAACAGACGGTCCAACTCGTCCATGCTGACCAGATATCCTAACCTAATCTAGTCCTGTTAGCCAGACCCGGCCCATATCCCTCCAAACCCTTTGTATTCATATACCTATCCAGATGTCTTTTAAATGTTGTAATTGTACCAGCCTCCACCACTTCCTCTGGCAGCTCATTCCATACACACACCACCTTCTGCATGAAAAAGTTGCCCATTAGGTCCCTTTTAAATTTTTCCCCTCTCACCCAAAAACCTATGCCCTGGACTCCCCCACCCCAGGGAAAAGACCTTGTCTACTTATCCTATCTACACCGCTCATGATTTTCTAAAGCTCTATAAGGTTACCCCCGGCCTCCGAAGCTCCAGGGAAAACAGCCCCAGCCTAATCAGCCTCTCCCTGTAGCTCAAACCCTCCAACCCTGGCGACGTCCTTCAACTCATCGCCAGCCTGAGAAATGCCCATCCATACCTTTCCTCTGTTTCCTATCTTTTAGCCAACTTCTCAACCATCAATCCCAAACATTTCTAATTTGTTAACCAACCTGCTATCAAATGCTTTCTGAAAGTCGAAATATACAACATCCCCAGCACTCCCCTCATCTACTACCTACATAACCTCACCAAAGAACATAATCAAATTTGATGAAAAGAAGCCAGTGTTGGACTGGGGTGGATAATGTTAAAAAAAATCACACAACACCAGGTTTATTTGGAAGCACTAGCTTTTGAAGCACTGTTCCTTTGTCAGGTAGCTACTTAGAAAATGTTGAGCTACAGGGTGGTTGGGTTGGTTGGTTCGGGTGTCCCAGAGGTATTCTCTGAAACGCTCCGCAAGTAGCTACTTAACAGAGGAGCAGCGCTCCGAAAGCTAGTGTTTCCAAATAAACCTGTTGAACTATAACCTGGTGTGGTGTGATCTTAACTTAATCAAATTTGTTAGGCATGACCTGCCCTTGACAAAACCACATTGACTGTCTGGCATCAACTTATTTTTCTCTGAGTATGTATTTATATTATCCCATGTTATGGCCACCATCAGTGTCCCACTATTGATGTTAGACTTACAGCTGTGTAGCTTCCTGGATTATCCTTTGCCCCTTTCTTAAACAACGGCGTCACATTTGACAATCCTCCCCTCCCCCCCGGGACTAATCCTGTACAGTTGGTTCTGCTATGGAAGCACATTTCTTCAATGCAAATTGGCTTTAACGCGATTGAAGGATTTAGACCGTTACTTGTAGAACGTGAACTTTCCCCTTACCTGCATTGGCGATTTCGGCCCCATCGGTTTAAATGGCGCAGGTATCGCGCGATTTTCTTGTAACGAGTGAACGCACAGGTATGGCACTATCGCTCCAGATCAGAACCAACTGTGTCTTCAGGGCAAGGCCTGGAAAATTGCTGTCAACGGCTCTGCAATTTGCTCCCTAACGCCTCTCAGCAATCCAGGCCCTCTCCACCTGGAGAGTTGCTGTTCCTTTTTAGACCCTCTTCTTTATCTATCACTACCCTGTTCAGTCACTCACCACCCATATCCTCAACTGGGCCATGATCACCCTCCTGCTGGAGGCAAAATGCTCCCGTATTCCCTCTGCCATCCCCATTGCTTCAGTGAGCAGGTTACCCACCTTGTTCCTCCACCCTATACTTCAATCATCTTTTATTATGAATATGCTTGAAGAACATTTTACTGTTTGTTTTAGCACAGCCTGCCACCCTGCCTCTCAGCCTTCCTTATTGCAGCCTCAGCCTCTCTCCTGCATTTCAGATGTTCTTCCTGGTGTCTATTGTGATTATTATTCCTGTAGATTTCACATGCTTCCCTCTCCTTCATGATTTTCTCAGCAATATCCTGAGTCATCCAGCTTTGGAAAGCCCGTATTTAATTCTCATGGGTATCGTCCACTCTCTTCATGTCTCTTTTGAAAGTCTCCCTTTTTTTTGTCAACCTGTTCCAGTCTGAGGCTGCTTCAAGGAATGCTGGCTGAAATGTTGAGCATGTTCCAGTTTGGAATTAGGTGGGAGATTTTGCCACTTCCCTCAAATCCTGTTCACCAATGACCACCTCTTCTCTCATTGGCTGTTGGCCCATCACCACTTCTTCTCTCATTGGCTGTTCACCAATCACACCTCCTCTCTAATTGGCTGTTCTTCCATCACAACCTTTTCTCTCATTGGCTGGTCACCCATCACCACTCTTTCTCTCATTGGTTGTTCACCCATAACCACCTCTTTTCTCATTGGCTCTTCACTCACCACCACCTCTTCTCTCATTGACTGTTCACCTATCACCACTTTTTCTCTCATTGGCTATTCACCCAACACCACCTCTTCTCTCATTGGCTGTTCATCCATCACAACCTTTTCTCTCATTGGCTGTTCATCCATCACAACCTTTTCTCTCATTGGCTGTTCACCCATCATCACTTTTTCTCTCATTGGCTGTTCACCCATCACCACCTCTTCTCTCATTGGCTGGTCACCCATCGCCACCTCTTCTATCACTGGCTCTTGGCCCTGTTCTCTGTCTCTTTAGTTCTGTAATCTCCTACAGCCCTGCGACCTCCAAGAAGTCCATACACCCCTCCAATTCTGGCCCCCTACAGCAGGGAGGGGAGAGGGATAGTGAAGTTGGAGGGGGCAGGCAGAGCAAAAGGGAGTGAGGATGGTGGGAGAGGGCTGGAGAAGGTGAATAGAGAGTGAAAGAGAAGTAAATTCAACATACAGTTTGTGGCAGCATGGTGGCTCAGTGGTTAGCACTGCTGCCTCACAGCACCAGGGACCCAGGTTCAATTCCAACCTCGGATGCCTGTCTGTGTGTAGTTTGCACATTCTCCCCGTGTCTGTGTGGGTTTGCTCCAGTTTCCTCCCACAGTGCAACAATATGCAGGTTAGGGTGGGTTGGCTGTGCTCAATCATGCAGGCTAGGTGGCTTAGCCATTGACAATGCGGGGATAAAGTGGGGGTGGGGGTTGACTCAGTGGGCTGAATGGCCTGCTTCCACACTGTAGGGATTCTATAAAGCTCTTCAGTCAAATTACTTTGATAACATCTGCCTGTAAAATTAAGGGAGAAAAGGTGTTGCTTAAACTCCAATTTAATTCAATATTTCATTTCCGTGCAGATAAAACTCATCGCTCACAGCCTGACAAATTCTGTTCCATCTATCCCTTATTTCTCCGGCGGAACATGTCCAGGTTAAGACAATAGACAATAGGTGCAGGAGTAGGCCATTCTGCCCTTCGAGCCTACACCACTATTCAATATGATCATGGCTGATCATCCTTAATCAGTATCCTGTTCCTGCCTTATCTCCATAACCCTTGATTCCACTAGACTTGAGAGCTCTATCCAACTCTTTCTTAAATGAATCCAGAGACTGGGCCTCCACTGCCTTCTGGGGTAGAGCATTCCACACACCCACCACTCTCTGGGTGAAGACGTTTCTCCTCATCTCTGTCCTAAATGGTCTAGCCCTTATTTTTAAGCTGTTCGGGACCCACCCATCAGCAGAAACATGTTTCCTGCCTCCAGAGTGTCCAATCCTTTAAGAATCTTATATGTCTCAATCAGATCCCCTCTCAGCCTTCTAAACTCAAGGTGTACAAGCCCAGTCGCTCCAATCTTTCAACATAAGATAGTCCTGCCATTCCAGGAATTGACCCTGTGAACCTACGCTGCACTCCCTCAATAGCCAGAATGTCTTTCCTCAAATTTGGAGACCAGAACTGCACACAATATTCCAGGTGCGGTCTCACCAGGGCCCTGTACAGCTGCAGAAGAACCTCTTTGCTTCTATACTCAATCCCTCCTGTTATGAAGGCCAGCATGCTGTTAGCTTTCTTTACTACCTGCTGTACCTGCATGCTTGCCTTCATTGACTGGTGTACAAGAACACCCAGATCTCTTTGTACTGCCCCTTTACCTAACTTGACACCATTTAGGTAATAATCCAGCTTTGGATCATCAGCAAATTTGCTAATGTTACTATTAATATCATCTTCTATATCATTAATATATATTGTAAAAAGCTGCAGTCCCAGCACTGATCCCTGCGGTACCCCACTGGTCACCGCCTGCCATTCCGAACGGGAGCCGTTTATCACTACTCTTTGTTTCCTGTCAGCCAACCAACTTTCAATCCAAGTCAGTACTTTGCCCCAATACTATGCGCCCTGATTTTGCTCACTAACCTCCTGTGTGGGACTTTATCAAAGGCTTTCTGAAAGTCCAGGTACACTACATCCACTGGATCTCCCTTGTCCACCTTCAAAGTTACATCCTCAAAAAATTCCAGAAGATTAGTCAAGCATGATTTCCCCTTCATAAATCCATGCTGACTCTGACCTATTATGTGCTATCCAGATGTGTCATAATTTCATCCTTTATAATTGACTCCAGCATCTTTCCCACCACTGAGGTCAGACTAACTGGTTTAAAATTTGCTGCTTTCTCTCTCGCTCCTTTCTTAAAAAGTGGTACAACATTAGCCACCCTCCAATCCACAGGAACTGATCCTGAATCTTTCGAACTCTGGAAAATGATCACCAACGCATCCACGATTTCTAGAGCCTCCCCCTTCAGTACCCTGGGATGTAGACCATCAGGCCCTGGGGACTTATCAACATTCAGACCTAACAGTCTCTCCCACACCAATTCCTGACACCAGATTCAGGGCTTGCATTGTCGAGATTAAAGAGACAGTACGTCTTGCCTTTTGCAAACCTGTCTAAAAATCACACCACAGCACAGACAGTGGTGCTGAATGTTATTATCTCATAAAGCAGCTCAGGAGTCATGGACAGAAGCATGTACAGTGATTTCACACAGCGTCCAGAGCTATCCGTCCATTAACCTCCCGAACGCAACAACTAGCCCTCAAATCATAGAATCCCTACAATGTAGAAACAGGCCCTTCAGCCCAACAAGTCCACACCAACCCTCCGAAGAGCAACCCACCCAGACCCATTCCCCCACTGTCCTATATTTACCCCTGACGCATGCACCTAGCCTGCACATCCCTGAACACTATGGGACAACTTAGCATGGGCAATTCAACTACCATGCGCATCTTTGGGCTTTGGGAGGAAACCGGAGCACCCAGAGGAAACCCACACAGACACGGGGAGCATGTGCAAACTCCACACAGACAGTTGCCCGAGGGTGGAATTGAACCTGGGTCCCTGGTGCTGTGAAGTAGCAGTGCGAACCTCTGGGCCACCACGCCACTGCATTGTGCGCTGTGCTTCCTACTCCCCTGTGACTGAAGGGTGAGGGGGGGGGTGCGCTTTATTCTCCTACCATTGTTCTTTGCTACTCACATGACCATCCCTGGCGGGACCAGTATTGGGTAGCCATCCCATAAGTGTCCCCTTGAGAAGGTGGGGGTGAGTCGCCATCTTGAACCACTGCAGTCCATGTGCTGTGGGTTGACCCACAATGCCCTGAGGGAGGGAATTCCAGGATTCTGACCCAGCGACACTGAAGGAACGGTGATGTATTTCCAAGTCAGGATGGGGGGTGGCTGGGAGGGGAACTTGCAGGGGGTGGTTTTCCCATGTA
>NC_057750.1:6150946-6158218 GCF_004010195.1 Chiloscyllium plagiosum | reverse complement strand
AGAGGCTCACTGAAGATGTTACCGAGTATGGTGACGAAACATCTGAAAATGAACCTTCCAGCTCAGCGAGCAAACCTACGTCCAGAACCTCAAACAGAGCTACAAATCTTCTCAAAACTCGCTAACGGTAAAATCCATGCTGGTCAGTGAAAAAGTATTGTCAAAATGAGCAGCTATGGTGCACCGCACAGCACTCTTGCCTCTTGCGAGGTTCAGAGTTAAAAATCACACAACACCAGGTTATAGTCCAAAGGGTTTATTTGGGGCTGATGAAGGAGCAACACTCTGAAAGCTAGTGCTTCCAAATAAACTTGTTGGACTATAATCTGGTGTTGTGTGTGACTTTTAACTTTCTCCCCCCCCAGCCCAACACCAGCATCTCCACATCAAGGTTCATAGTGGGAGTCCTGCCCATTTCCAGAATACTTGGGCAGATGTGAAAAATCACAAAACTCTATTTTGACCGAGAGGAGAGCTGGTGATCATTCTCTTCATAGGAGGTTGCTGCGTGCTGATTGGCTGCTGTGTTTCCTCCATCACATTGCCGGCGACTTGCAAAAGCATCCCATTGGCTGTAAAGTGCCTTGGATCAGTAGGTGGTCATGGAAGGCGCTAAAGGAATGCAAGTCTTTCTTCTGAAACTCTGGTGGGCTGTACCTCGCCCTGGTGAACAGCAGGGGTCGACATCGCAACAGAATGCCTGACGAAGCCAGTGATCAGATGCAATCAATGAGGATAAAGTGGGTACCGCAGATGCTGGGGATCAGAGTCTAGATCAGAGTGGTGCTGGAAAAGCGCAGCAGGTCAGGCAGCATCCGAGGAGCAGGAGAATCGAGGTTCCGGGCAAAAGCCTGAATCCTGATGAAGGGTTTTTGCCCGAAACGTCAATTTTCCTGCTCCTCAGATGCTGCCTGACCTGCTGTGCTTTTCCAGCACCACTCTGATCTTGACTGAGATGGAACCAATGAGCTGAACACTTTTGAAATGCAAATTTAAAATAAAGGGGTCAATGCAGGCCCTGCTGAAACTACAAAACAAAAGTAGGAGGAATTGAGATTTTACCCAATGCACCATAGCTGCTCATTTTGACAATACTTTATTATTGACCCAGGTGGATTTTACTATCTCTATTATTTGATGGAACAACCAGTCTGTTCGTTCAGGCCAGCACGGTGGCTCAGTGGTTAGCACTGCTGCCTCACAGCGCCAAGGACCCAGGTTCGATTCTAGCCTCGGGCGATTGTCTGTGTGGAGTTTGCATGTTCTCCCCCTGTCTGTGTGGGTTTCCTCCCATAGTCCAAAGATGTGCAGTTTAGGGTGGAATGACTGTGCTAAATTGCCCACAGTGTTCAGGGATGTGCAGCTTAGGTTAACCATGGAAAATGTAGGGTAAGGGGGTGGGATGGTCTTCAAAGTGTTGGTGTGGACTCGATGGGCCGAATGGCCTGCTTCCGCACTGTGGGGGTTCTATGAGACTGGAGCCCCGAGAGACTGCATCTCTTCCTGACAAAGCTCCCGAGGCGGGGTCTGAGTGTGGAGAGCTGAAGTTCTCACTGAGGGGAAGGGGGAGTTGGCAATGATGGTGCAGGGTTGACAATTCTCAAGGCTGGCATGACCAATCCTATCTCCAAGGGTGAGATCTAGCACTGATTGCTCATGTCAAACCCGCCCCATCACCAATCTGCCCCACTTCCGAAAAGCTCCACTCCCACCTCAGCTTATCGGCTGCCGAAGCCCTCAGCCAGGGCTAAAGGGATCAAAGGCCGGAATTGGGTGATCCGACATGAAAGATGGAGCCGGGCCCAATGGCCTCATCCTGCTCCAATTTTCTATGTTCCTGTGCCTTTGGTTACCTCTGGAGTCATCTTAGCCAATTCTCTACCAGCCAATGTCTCGCTTGTCAGATGATGCACACTTGAGTTGAGTTGTTTGCTTGTCATTTCACAGCCTGTGAGTGTCTACCCTATCGTCATTCAGAGGGAGGGGAACCTGTGTAATTATCATGAAATTCCCTGAAAGCTGTGGAAGGCCTAGTCACTGAGTATGTCTAAGAAAGAAGCAGATATATTTTGTTATGGACCAGGCCAGACCCCCTCAAAACATTCAAGAAAGTAGCCCAGACCCTAACGTTGTTCATTGTTTTAAGTAGGTGTACAGTGGATATTCCAGGTGAGATGCAGCTGGTCAAACCACTTATTTTAAACAAAAACACTTTTTTTTGGTTTCCCTACAGTGTGGAAACAGGCCCTTCAGCCTAACCAGTCCACACTGACCCTCCAAAGAGCAACCCACCCAGACCCATTCCCCTCTGACTAATGCACCTAATACTATGGGCAATTTAGCACGGCCAATCCCCCCTGACCTATTTACAGGATTACCGAATGAAACAAAAACAAAAGAGAACAGAAAACCTTGACCTATCTGAAATTCCAGCTTCATGATGCTGTTCCCAATACTTGCAACAATCCCCATTAACACCCCCTTGGCACAAAAGGTAAAATCCAACGCAGGGTCGTACAGGAGAGAAGTCAGAGAGAGAGAGAGGGAGGGAGGATCAGCATGGACCTGTTTTTGTAGGTCCAGCAGTTTCACAACTGACTGACTGCTTGTGATTTTGGAGATTTGTAGCTCAGGTTGTAAATTTTCAGACGTTTCGTCACCATACTCGGTAACATCATCAGTGAGCCTCCGGTGAAGTGCTGGTGTTCTGTCCCACTCGCTGTTTGTGTGTCTCGGTCTGATGTGGTGGGTGATATCATTTCCAGTTCTGTTTCTAAGAGGTAGGTAAATGGAATCTAAATCATTGTGTTTGCTGATGGAATTCTGGTTTGAATGCCAGGCCTCTAGGAATTCCTGTACGTGTCTGTCTCAGGATGGATGTATTGTCTCAGTCGGACTGGTGTCCATCTTTGTCTATGTTTCAGTGAACAGCCAGATTGCTAAAAACTAAGAACCAAACAAAAGGCAATGCTGAGCTGGAAGAACTAGCCACTCCCCTTTCCTTGTATAAGTTTTTTTTAACTTGAAAGCCATTTGCCTAAGGCAGTATCTGTTAGCTAGAATCAAACTGGCTCTAAAACCCTTCAGACATAGACCTTTTGGAATCTCTGCTTTTCTGACCTCTCTGAAAAAAATGCCAACAACAGCGTAACCTTGTTAAAACAGCAGCATCGTCACAATTTCTAGAGGCTACAGAACAGCAATATGATGTTGAGTTGGAGGATCAGCCATGATCTTGCTGAAAGGTGGAATGGACAGAACTTCCAAGTTTGAATTATTTTCACCCTCAGACTGGGTGCCTGACCATCATTTTTAATTTGTAAATATAATGTCTGTTACAATCGTATGTGGCATGGGGTCAAGTTGGATATCACCGCAAATTTTGAAAGCTTTGAGTTGAAATGTTTTTAGAATACTTTTGTAATCTAGTTTATTTTTGAAACGTATCCCTCCTCCACACAATCCCCATTATCTTGTGTATCCCTCCCCTTGCATTTCTTCCCATCTCTTCACTGCTGCTCCCCTTCCCTCTCTGACCTCCCTATCTCCGCCTCTTCCCTCCCAGTATCTTGTGTTATCCCAATCTCCCAACACTCCTTTCTCTCTCTCTCTCTCTGTTTCTTTCACTCCCTCTCAGACAACATTTTCTCATTCTCTCTCTCTTTGGTTATCATCTCTCCTTCCTGGTTTCCTGAGATTATCAAACATCTCTCATCCTCCGTCCCTATAAGGCTCACCCTTTGCTCCTTCTCTCTTTCAGTTTCTTTTCCCCTCCATCTTCCATTTCCCTGTCTCTTCCCCTCCTCTCCCTCTCCTTCTCTCCCACTTTTACCTCCTGGCCTCACTTCTGATCTGACAAAGCAAATGGTTCCATGAGCCCAGGGAACAAAGACACCTCAGAAATATTTGCACAGAAGCTGCTTGAAGCCAGATGCCTTTCTTTTGATGTCCGTCAGAGTTCCAGCCAGGAATTCATACAGAGAATCTGTTTAAGCTGTGCCAGAAACTGCAAACTGATCTCTTGATAATCAGAAACTCTAACAAACACTGCTCAGAATGTATAACCACTATCAAGACTCAGCCACAGAGCGGAGAATGTCATTATGGACATTTCTAATCAATTTGTTCAGGGATGAGATCTTGGAGTGCAGGTGCATAGTTCCTTGAAAGCGGAGTCGCAGATAGGATAGCGAAGAAGTCATTTGCTTTTTTTGGTCAGTGCATCAACTAAGCGAGTTAGAATGTTGTGGCTCTACGGGACATTGGTTCGGTCACTTTTGGAATATTGTGTCCAATTCTGGTCTCCCTGCTGTAGGAAGGATGTTGTGAAACTTGAAAGGATTCAGAAATGATTTACAAGGATGTTGCCAGGGTTGGAGGGTTTGAGCTACAGGGAGAGGCTGAATAGGCTGGGGCTGTTTTCCCTGGACATTAGTGAACCGGGTGGTTTTTCTGACAATCGATAACGGGATTTATTGTTTTTATGAAGCTCTTATTTTTATTGAATTCAAATTCCTCAATCTGCTGCAGTGGGATTCGAACCCAGGTTCCCAGAACGTTACCTTTGTCTCTGGATTAACAGTCCAGCGATAAAACCACTAGGTCATTGCCTCCCCTCATTCCTTCACCGGCGAATACATCCGGATCGGGAATTCTGGACAGTATGCTTTACCCAGAGGATGTGGAGCTCCCTAACCACAGGGAGTGACTGAGGTGGATGGCATTTGAGGGAATTGCTGGATAAACGCATGATGGAGGGGGGAGAAAGAGCATTCGAATTAGGGAATTACATCAGCAGGTTTGGATGAAGGAAGCTGGGGGGGTGGCTGGTATGGAGACCGCAGACCAGTATGAACCTGTTGGGTCAAATGGCCTCTTCCCTGCCATTAATACAACGCCATATGTCAGCCATTCTTCAATGTTACTAGAAGGAGAGACATCTTTATACTGATTGTAACAAGGTCAGCCCAGTGGACCTCTGAGAACAGGAGTTTCCTGATTGGGGCTGTTAACCTGGTCCAATCAGGGAGCCCTGGCTGACAGATAGAAACAGGAGTGTCTGGATGTTCTGTTCACTCATAGATCTGCCTCTGAGGGAGCTGGGTCAGTGTCAGGGGCTCATAAAGGGGGATGGGATACTGGAGTTATTTCAGTCAGGTTGCAGTTTTACATCTTGCTCTTGTCAGGACCCGATGCAAGAATACCAAATTCCAAACTGTCACAACAATCTGTGCTACAGGAAGACGATTGGTTGAGCAAGTCAGCTCTGACTGCCTCGTTCCTCGCCATGTTTCCAGCCTCCACAGCTTTCTATCAGACAGCAATAGAGTCGTGGAGATGTACAGCACGGAAACAGACCCTTCGGTCCAACCCGTCCATGCCGACCAGATATCCCAACCCAATCTAGTCCCACCTGCCAGCACCCGGATCATATCCCTCCAAATCCTTCCTATTCATATACCCATCTAAATGCCTCTTAAATGTTGCAATTGTACCAGCCTCCACCACATCCTCTGGCAGCTCATTCCATACACGCACCACCCTCTGTATGAAAAAGTTGCCCTGTAGGTCTCTTTTATATCTTTCCCCTCTCACCCTAAACCTATACCCTCTAGTTCTGATCTCCCCCACCCCAGGGAAAAGACTTTGCCTATTTACCCTATCCATGCCCCTCATAATTTTATAAACCTCTATAAGGTCATCCCTCAGCCTCCGATGCTCCAGGGAAAACATCTCCAGCCTGTTCAGCCTCTCCCTGTAGCTCAAATCCTCCAACCCTGGCAACATCCTTGTAAATCTTTTCTGAACCCTTTCAAGTTTCACAACATCTTTCCAATGATTCCACAGGGTGGACCATCCTCTCAGTGTAGTAATAATTCCTCATCATGCTTCTATTCCATATCCCGACAAACCTGGGGGCTCGAGTCCTCGACTCCCCAACCAGGAAAAACAATCCCTCTGCAACCAGTCCGTCCAGCCTTGGTGGAAATTTGGACGTTTCAATCAGATCACCTCGCGGTCTTCCAAGCACTAGTGAATACAGACCCAGAAGAAAGCAATGCTGGAGAGCAGTGTGTTGCTGGAAAAGCACAGCAGGTCAGGTAGTATCCGAGGAGCAGGAGAATCGACGTTTCGGGCATAAGCCCTTCATCAGGAATGTGGTATTTTCTGATGAACATTCCTGATGAAGAGCTTATGCTCAAAAGGTCGACTCCCCTGCTCCTCGGATGCTGCCTGACTGGCTGTGCTTTTCCAGCATTGCACTTTTTAACACTGAATACAGGCCCAGTCAAATCAACCCCTCTTTAGCTCTTGAGGTCCAGGGATTATTCCGGTAACTCTTCACCATGTTCTTTCCTTTCAGAATACCGACATCAAATAATTGACAAAAGTAAAACCCAGGGGGTGGTGGAGGAGAAATTGTTTTTTTTTTAAAAATGCAGTGAGCATTGTGATTTGGAATGAGTTGCCCATCAGAGCGATGGAAGCAGATACAATCGGAATCCAGGGAATTGCAGAGATAAAGTTGCAGGTCTGTGCGGAGAGGGGAGGAACAGGGACTAATTGGACCTTCCAAAGCTCTCTCTCTCTCTCACACACACACGATGGGCTGAATGGCCTCCTGTGAAGCTTGAAGATTCAGGAATGTCCCAAGTTATCTTTCAAGGTGTTGTAGAGTGCAATGTGAGGCAGCATTCTAGAAAGAATCTAAAAATTCAGCCACAAGGACTGAATTCGCAGATTTTTACCTTCCAACTGTAAATCAGCTGAACATACCCTCCTGCTGCTACATAAATAAAATCATTAAATATATTCCTTTCATTAAATTCACAACTGCCACTGTTTATTTTTCTTGTCCTCAATCCCTTGACAAATTTCACTTTTTGTGCTTATCCCCCTCTTTCTTTCTGTTTAGCTTAACTCTCTCTCTTTCTCTCCCTGGCTTGTATGGCATTGATCCCAATTCCCCCGCCTCCCCTCCCAACCATCCCTTTCACTTTGTCCTCTCTCTGTCTCACATCCTGAGCTCCTTGCCAAACAGGAGTGCAGTCCCTTCCCCACACTCAGTGCCTAAAACCCCGAGTAAACTGAAGACACGTGTCGACAGTAAAAACCCCTCCTCCTCCCAGCACAAGATCAACGCACACAGCCCCTCTGGCCCTGCAGAGCAACAGAGACACGCGGAGAGAGAGAGAGAGAGAAACAGGGCAGAGTGAGACAGGGAGAGAGAGAGAAAGAGAGAGAGAGGAGAGTGAGGCAGAGACAGGGAAG
>NC_057750.1:6147628-6150431 GCF_004010195.1 Chiloscyllium plagiosum | reverse complement strand
AGAGAGAGAGAGAGACAGGGAAGAGATGCAGGAGCAGAGAACGAGAGAAGGGGGACACAAAGAGAGACAGAAGTGAGAGGGGCGAAAAAGAGAGGAGAGAGAAAGAGAAACATGAGAAAGATATAGGAGGAGAATAGAGGCAGTAAAAGATCAAGGATACAGAGAGAAAGAAAGAGGGAAAACAGTGGAACAAAGAGAGAGGAAGAAAGATCCACACAGGGTTAGAGAAAAGGATAAGAGAGGGGCAGGAACAAAGACAGAAAAATAGAAGGAAAGAGAGGGAAAACAGAAACACCAGTAAGTAATCGAGGAGAGGTCTTCAGCCTCCACACGGGGTTAAGTCTCGATCCTCCTGTTCACAATGACCTTGGTCGGTGGAATGAATTGCTGCTTTAAGGTCAGTCTGCTGCTCCTGGGTATTTCTGTCCAGTTGGTGATGGTAGTTTCACACCCTCAGTGCCTGGATTACAAGCCGCCATTCAAACCCACCAAGCCCCTGGCATTCTGCACGGCCTACTCCAGTTTCGGTTGTTGTGACGCGAGGGCTGACTCCAGCCTGGCCCGAAGATACCAGCACGTTGTCAGCTACCTCCACCCCTCGGGGGTCTCAGTCTGTGGCAAGTACATCCAGGAGCTGCTGTGTCAGGTGAGAAGGTGGGGAAACAGTCTCAGGGTGAGGGGAGGTCCGGGAGTAGGCTTTGTGCTTGGAATCTCACAATGAAGGAAATTGGGATTGGGGAGCCATTGATTGTGAATTTTGGAATTAATTTGTTACGTGCAGTTGGGATTTTTCTTTCAGTATTCATTCACGGAATGCGGGCGTCGCTGGCATTTAATGCTCATCACTAATTGCCCCAGAGGGCAGTTAAGAGTCAACCCCATTGCTGTGGGTGTGGAGTCACGTGTAGGCCAGACCAGATAAGGATGGCAGTTTCCTTCCCTACAGGGCATTAGTGAATCAGATGGGTTTTCCTGACAATCGACTCACGGTCATCATTAGATTCTTAATTCCAGTTATTTTTAGAATTAAATTTAAATTCCACACCATCTGCCATGGTGGGATTTGAGCGCAGGTACCTCAGAGTGTTATCTGAGTCTCTGGATTAATGGTCCAACAATCATACCATTAGAACATCACCTCTCGCGAGCTAATTGCATGATATTCAATAACCATCTCCTGGAGACTCAAGACTCAAGAGTAAGTTGCCCATCACTCTCACTGCACTCATTTATTCAGGGGATCAGTGCATTCCCAGGTATGGAATGAGCTGCCAGAGGGAGTGGTGGAGGCTGGTACAATTGCAACATTTAAAAGGTATTTGGATGGGTATATGAATAGGAAGGGTTTGGAGGGATATAGGCCGGGTGCTGGCAGGTGGGACTAGATTGGGTTGGGATATCTGGTCGGCATGGACGGGTTGGACCGAAGGGTCTGTTTCCGTGCCGTACATCTCTATGGCTCTATATATTGCCCGTCCCTAATTGCCCAGAGGTTGCAGTGGATCTGGAGTCACATGTAGGCCAGACCAGATAAGGATACAGTGTCCTTCCCTAAAGGACATTAGGGAACCTGATGGGTTTTCCTGACAATGATTCACATTCATCATTAGATTCTTAATTCCAGTTTTTTTTTAAAAGGGAATTTAAATTCCATCATCTGCTGTGGTTGGATTCAAGCCCAGGACCCCAGCACATTACCTGGGTCTCTGGATTAGCAATCAGGCAATAAAGCCAATACCCTCCGGTACATATTATGGTAGAGACCCCAGAACAATTTGAATCGACTTAAACTCACTATTGAGCACGGGTGCCTTTATTTCTTTTCCCGAAACAATCTGTTCAGAGACATTTGAACCCAGATCCCCTGGCTCAAAGGTAGGGACACTGCCACACAAGCCTCCTATCAGTTCATTGTACCCTGATGGGCAGGGTTTATCTTGTGATCTCAGTTAACCCTTTCGGCCCCTTACTGCCTTAAACAACAGGGAGCAATGCTGCAGAGCTCTGACGTGGGCAAATCGCAGAGAAATCTGGCCGGGCCAAATAGCGTACCTCCTGTGCTGTTTCTGGGATTTTGCTGTGCATGTGGCGAGTGTTTTTCACGTCACAATACTTCAAAAAGTGCTCCTCTGGCACTTTGAAGTATCTGGTGGTGGCAGTTGCAGGTGCTACGTAAATGCAAGTCCACCTTATTTGTTTACACGAGTGGCAGGTAGTTGAACTGGAAGTATTAAGGGATGTGGAGCGAGGGGAGGTGGAGTTAGGTGGTTTCATGGAGTGGTAGAATGGACAACTCCACTCCTTCCCCCCGCCCCCCCCCCCCATCTCCCTCACCAGGATTCCTTTCCACTTTTACTCAGTTTCACGATATGTCCTACACGTTGCTTGTATCAGAGTGGTTCCTGTAGACACTGACTCAGTCCTATCTCCACTCAACTTGCTTTCCCGCGCCTCCCCCCACCAAGGCGAGTGGAAAATGTAATAAGGTTTCGCCACATGCTAGTGAGGGAGGCATTTTTGAGGGCTCGAGACGGGTTTTAAGAAAAAAAAGTCATCATTCAACACTTTGAAAATGATTCATACTTTCCCAGAAAAATCATTAACTCTTGAGAGACAGTTTTTAAAATTGCAAAAGTGGGAAACACACACAGTACTCACAAAAAAGGGGTCACACAGACTAACATTCAACTCCACAACACTTAGGTGATAATCAAAAGCATCATCATTGTAAGGTGTCGCTGTTTATTCAGCAGGGTAAGGGTCACTCACTGTGTAACCGTACAGGGTCAGGGTTTATTCAGCA
>NC_057750.1:6141249-6146606 GCF_004010195.1 Chiloscyllium plagiosum | reverse complement strand
GGGTAAGGGTCACTCACTGTGTAACTGTACATGTGTTTGTGTGTGTGCATGTTGATGCATACATGTCTGAGCAAATGTTGATGCATGTGTGTGCACATTTATGTGTACGTGTGTGTTGATGCATGTGTGTACACATTCATGGGCACATGCGTGTGTATGTTGACGCACGTGTGTGCACGTTCATGTGTACATGTGTGTGCATGTTGATACATGTGTGTGCATATTCATGTGTATATGTGTGTGTGTGCATGTTGATGTGTGTGTGTTGATGAATGTGTGTGTGGATATCTGCGTGTGTGTGGATATCTGCGTGTGTGTTTGCTTCATGCAAATTAGCTTTATGTTTTCAATGTTGAAATGTGAATAATCAGACCACAGCAGGAATGTTGTGAATAGTTTTGGTCTCCCTTATCAAAGGAAAGATATCCTGGAGGGAGTCCAGAGAAGGTTCACTCAGCTGATCCTGGGGAAGGCGGTGGGGACTGTTCCTGAGGAGGGGATGAGTAGGTTGGATCTGTCCTCATTGGGATTTAGGAGAATGAGAGGCCACCTTATTGACGTGTACAAGATTCTGAGGGGGTTTGACAGGGGGAGATGTGGGGAGGGTGTTTCCCCTCGTGTGGGAGAGTCTCGGCCCAGAGGGGCACCATCTCAGAGTAAGGGGCACCATCTCAGAGTAAGGGGCCATCCATTGAAGACAGAGATGGGGAGGAATACCTTCTCTCTGAGGGGAGGGAATCTGTCGAGTTGTTTACCGCAGAGGGCTGTCGAGGCCGAGGCATCAGGATATTCAAGGCTGAGAGAGAGAGATTTTTAATGAGAAAGGGAAATTGAGTGAAAAGGCAGGCACTGAAGGTCCTCAAACCGAGTCATGATCCCATTGAATGGCGGAACAGGCTCGATGGGCTGAACAGCCCACTTCTGCTCCGGCCTCTTACACTCAAACAGGCTCTGATGCGTTGGCGGTGAAACATGATTGGACGCGTTGTTGTTGTGCATGCTGCCGCTACACAAATGCAGTGACCTCCTCTGTCTCTGGCTCAGAAATGCTCGCCGTATGCGGCTCACCTCTACGACGCGGAGGACGCTGACACGCCGGTGCGGGTTTTGCCGGGGCTCTGCAGCGATTATTGTGCCGAGTTCTGGAAGCGCTGCCGTTCGACCCTGAGCCTCCTCACCGGGGATACACGGACGGTGGACCTGGAGACAGACCGTGGCAAGTTCTGCAGCTACCTGGAGCTCCAGGACCCTGACTACTGCTACCCCAACGTCCTGAGCAGTGAGCGGCTGCAGACGAACCTGGGGAGGGTCCAGGCCGACGCCGAGGGGTGTCTCCAGCTCTGCCTGAAGGAAGTAGCCAATCGGCTCAGGAACCCAGTGGCCATGCTGCACGCCGGCGATGGAACCCACCGCCTCTTTGTGGCCGAGCAGCTGGGCCTAGTCTGGGTCTACCTGGCCAACGGCTCCAAGATCAGCCAGCCCTTCCTCAACTTGACTGAGACCGTCTTGACCTCACCTTGGCTGGGCGACGAGAGGGGTTTCCTGGGCCTGGCCTTTCACCCCAGCTTCAGGTGGAATGGCAAGGTCTACGTCTACTACTCCATCTTCTCGAGGAAGGCTGAGAGGATCCGCATCAGTGAGTTCCAGCTGCTGCCTGGCAACATGAACGCACTGGACCACACCTCAGAAAGGTCAGAGGGCGCACGGGTTCAGAGGGGGTCCGCACACGGGGTCATCCACCCAGAGAGTAACGCACAGCCATCCTGCCCCAAACAGACAATCCCCACTTCCCAACTGTCTCAATCTCTTCCTTAAGTTGATCACATACGCACACCCTCACACACCCCCTCACATTCACAGACTCACACTCACAGACTCACACACACACACAGACACTCACACTCACACTCCCACACTCCCACACTCACACTCACACACACTCTCACACACTCACATTCTCTCACTCATGCTCACACGCTCACATACACACACTCAATGGGGTACAGTCTCACACACGCACACTCTCACACACACACACTCACACTCACACTCAGACACTCACAAACACGCACACACTCTCGCACACAGACACACACAAACACACACAGACATACGCAGACACTCACGCACAGACACAGACACACAAACACACAGACTCTCACTGGGCTACAGTCCCGTGCACACATGTGTATACACACACACACACACACAGTTTGTTTCTTGCATTCACAGTTAATCTGCTCTGGTCTGAATCCACTAGATTTTAATGGAATCTTTCCCTCGACAGGGTGATTTTGGAGGTGCTGGAACCAGCTTCCAATCACAATGGAGGACAGCTACTGTTTGGAAATGATGGATATCTTTATATTTTCACGGGAGATGGTGGGGGAGCTGGAGATTCATTTGGGAAGTTTGGAAATGCCCAGAATAAGTAAGTTTGACTGTATGTGAGTGAGAGAATGTGTATGAGAAACAATACACGTGTTTGATCTCTTTTGTGAGAGAGTGTTTGTATATGTATATGTGTGGAAATATGCATATATGCAATTGTGTGCTTGTGTGTGTGTGCGTGCTTGTGTGACTGAGATACCAAAAAGATGTGTATATGAGTATGTGAGTCAATCAAACTGTTTTTGTATGTATTTATATATATGTGTAAATGTGAATGTGAGTGCTTGTGTGAAAAAGTGTTTTTGTGTGCGCACGTGAGTGTAAGCATGTATTTGAGTGTGTATGAGAGTGTGCGTGATTGTGTAGGTGTGCATGTATATGTGAGTGTGTGATAGTGTGAGTTTGTGTGTGCGCTCATTTGTAAATATTCATTTATCTGCAGTGTGTGTGTATCTGATGTAGAGAGAGTGTGATTCTGAGTGTGCGTGTGAGAGATTGAATGAGCATGTGTGTTTGGCTGTGTATGTGTGAGTGTGAGCAGGTGTGTGAAAGAGCACATGACCGTGTGTCTGTGTTTGTGGCTGTGTGTGTGAGGGAGACAATGTGATTGTGTGGAGGAGTGCATGTATATTCGAGCGTGAGCAAGTCTGAGTGTGTGTATGTGTGCATGTGCATGTATATGTAACTGTGTGAGTGTGAGAGTGCCTGTGTTTTTGCGTGTATGCTTTGTGCATGTTTATGTAAGAGAGTGTGTGGGAGACTGTGTACGTGTAGATGCAAGTGTATGTGCATGTGAGAGAGACTGTGTGAGTGAGTGTGAGGGAAAGTGTGGGAGTGGGTGAGAAAATGTATATGTGTGTGTTGAGTGTGTGTGTGTGAATGGATTTGAGTGTGTGTGTGTTTGAGTGTGAGTGTGTGGGTGTGCATGTTTGAGAGTGAGAGTATATGTGAGAAAGAGTGTGTGCGCATGATTGAGCGTGAGAGTGTGTGAGTGTGTATGTGCTTGAGTATGTGTGTTTGAGTGTGAGTGTGTGTGTGTGAATGTGCGTATGTGTTTGAGTGTGTGTGTGTGTGTGAATGTGTGTTTGAGTGTGTGTGTGTGTTTGAGTGTGTGTGTGTGAGTGTTTGAGTGTGAGTGTGTGGGTGTGTATGTCTGCACATTGCTGTATGATTGCTGAAACCTCAATACAGATTTCCTCCTTGGAGTCTGTTAAAAGCTTCACTTTCCCCCCCTTCACATTAAATTATTTAATTCTCAGGAACTTGTCGTATTCGATATTAATTATCCCCGGATTTGTGAGCTCTACTGAAGTCACACCATGTGACCCACAATGTAGTTTTCTGCTGCTGAAGGATTACAGTCAAGAATGAAGGAGTAGGAAGAGCCCATTAAACCATTCTACTGTCCAACATAGACCATGGCTGGCCTGTAGAACCACTACCGGTCACTATCCCTGTCAACTAGAAACCTATCACAGTGCTGAGTTCAGGTTGAGCTCCAGTATTTTTCAGGAGGAGTGTCCCAGATTCTCAATTCCCTGGGACGAGAAATGCTTCCCGTTATCAGGAGTCCCATCATTTTAAGTATTTTTCTATATTGAATTCTGGGGCAATCGTGTGGAATATTATGCCTCTCAATCATTACTGTGGCTTTGTTTTAGCGAGCACTCGAGCCTGGCCCCCTCTCTGTCTCGTCATTAAAGTGTTTAATTGCTTCTAAATACCAAACATCAAACAATAAATGTATTTAGGGGCTTTGATCATTTCATTAGGCTCCTGCCAGAGATGGTGTTTGGGGCAGGTTATGACACCTTCTGGCTCTGGGGCATGGGAAGCTATTAAAGTTGGCAACAAAATCTGTCTTTAATTCGGCTGTTGCTACTACTCATGGGGAACTGGATGGAATTCTGTGTGGGAGAGGTAGGGATTCAGTTAGGCTTCGATTCGCTTCTGAGGCAGGGTCACTTGACCCGAAACGTGTACTCTGATTATTCTCCACGGATGCTGTCAGACCTGCTGAGCTTTTCCAGCAATTTCTGTTTCTGATTTCCAGCATCCGCAATTGTTGTTAGGGATTAGATTGGAACTGAGTGAGGTGGAAGGGGGACCCTCACTTTCTCCTCAAATATTTCCATTTAACCCCAACGTTGCTTTGGTCACCCAGTAAATCATGGAACCCCTACAGTGTGGAAGCAGGCAGATCGGCCCATCGAGCCCACACCCACCCTCCAAAGAGCACCCCACCCAGACCCACCCACATTCCTGTAACTCTGCATTTCCCATGGCTAAGCCTGGAGCTGGGAGGCAGGAGTTTTCTCTCGAAAACTGCTCAAGCAGAGATTGATTCCAAGCTGTGATTGATATTTTTAAGGCTGGTGAACCTGCCTGAGTAGATATAGGTGAGTGTACGGGGTTGAATGGCCTCCTCCTGTTTCTAGGTTAAGTTCCCAATAAGGAAGGAATTATCCAAACTTCCCACCTTGATGCTGAAACCTCCTTTAAAAGATTTCCAAGTGATTTTCCCAGTGTGTTAAAGTGGCGGCAGAGGTGGAGGTGAGGGCCAGATTGAAGAGAGATTCTGCCTCTGCTGATGGAAGGGGTCAGGCTGCAGGTTGCAAATGGAATGTCTCTCAGCTGGCCGCTGTGTGAGGTACTTGGCAAACACTCTGTGGCATGGTGGAAAGATAAATAAATTGTTCCTTTCCTCACTGACTCACAGTCTGAAACCTCTTGGGAGGCTGTCTCTGGGTGCAGGTGGAAGAAAGGCTGCGATAAATCTGGCACCTCCCCCCCCAACCCAATCCATCATACCTCCAGGGCCTATCAGTTGCCATGGCAATGAGGCCTAGTTGGTTTGGAAAAGGCCCCAGGCTCCAGGAAAACCGTTCATCATCATGTCTGGCTGTCTGGCTTCATTCGTTTTTACAAAGAACAGCACCCCTCTACCCACATACAACCCCTACCCC
>NC_057750.1:6140534-6141162 GCF_004010195.1 Chiloscyllium plagiosum | reverse complement strand
TGTTGGCAGAACCTCTAGCTCCTTTCCGTTTAATTTGCTTCACACATTTATCTTAGTTTGGGCCTAACAGCCACAAGAAATGGCAAGAGGCTTGCTCTGTGTCTGCCCAGGAACTTGTAGTTGGCACGGCCTGTATTGTTGATCAAGTACGAGGCCCTCAATGTCCTAGACACTTTCAGTTTCCCGTACTGCGGTGCCAGAAAACTGGGCGAAGTGCCACTGGAAAATGGTGCCAGGGCCAACACATACCCACTATTCATTGAGATTGCCCACCGTGAAAGAGCTTGTATTATTCTTTATTTGCATTCTCCTGACGTTCATGTCCCAAATATACCAGGGCTTTTTTTCAAACGTTCCACATGTTCCCTGCGTCTTTCTCATGGGTTCCATCATTTTTAAATACGACACAGATCAAATTATTGAGGTAAAAACAATGACTGCAGATGCTGGAAACCAGATTCTGGATCAGTGGTGCTGGAAGAGCACAGCAGTTCAGGCGGCATCCGAGGACAGGCAAAATCGACGTTTCGGGCAAAAGCCCTTCATCAGGAATAAAGGCAGAGAGCCTGAAGCGTGGAGAGATAAGCTAGAGGAGGGGGGGGGTGGGGAGAGAGTGGCATAGAGTACA
>NC_057750.1:6136820-6139263 GCF_004010195.1 Chiloscyllium plagiosum | reverse complement strand
CTTGTCGGACCTGCCCAGCTCCTTTTCCACCTATCCACTCCCCCCTCTCCTCCCTGACCTATCACCTTCATCTCCTCCCCCACTCACCTATTGTACTCTATGCTACTCTCTGCCCACCCCCACCCTCCTCTAGCTTATCTCTCCACGCTTCAGGCTCTCTGCCTTTATTCCTGATGAAGGGCTTTTGCCCGAAACGTCGATTTTGCCTGTCCTCGGATGCTGCCTGAATTGCTGTGCTCTTCCAGCACCACTGATCCAGAACAGATCAAATTATTGTCCATCTCCTTCCATTCCACGCTCCCGGGACAGAAACCCTTCCTGATGAAGGACTTATGCCCGATAAATCAATTCTCCTGCTCCTCGGGTGCTGCCTGACCGACTGTGCTTTTCCAGTACCACACTTTTCAACCAAGAAACGCTACAGGGTTAGATTCTGTGTAAAGCTTCCTCTACACTGTCGTGTAGAGGATAGTTCAGGGACAGCATGGGGTTAAGTACAGAATAAAGCTCCCTCTACACTGTCCCACATCAAACACTCCCAGGACAGGGAGAGCACGGGGTTAAATACAGAATAAAACTCCCTCTACACTGTCCCTCCCATCAAACACTCCCAGGACAGGGAGAGCACAGGGTTAGATACAGAGTAAAGCTCCCTCTACACTGTTCCCCATCAAACACTCCCAGGACATGGAGAGCACGGGGTTAGATACAGAGTAAAGCTCTCTCTACACCGTCCCCATTAAACACTCCCAGGACAGGGAGAGCACGGGGTTAGATACAGAGTAAAGCTCCCTCTACACTGTGCCCATCAAACACTCCCAGGACAAGGACAGCGCAGGGTTAGATACAGAGTAAAGCTCCCTCTACACTGTTCCCCATCAAACACTCCCAGGACAGGGAGAGCACGGGGTTAGATACAGAGTAAAGCTCCCTCTACACTGTCCCCATTAAACATCATTCCTGATGAAGAGTTTATGCCCGAAACATCGACTCTCCTGCTCCACGGATGCTGCCTGACCTCCTGTGCTTTTCCAGCACCACACTCTCAAAGGGGTATAGCCTACCCCTTACCCCCAATTTATTATAAAGGAGAGGTTAAATGAGGTAGAAGTCCTGATGCTCACTTTATAAGTAACAAGTAACAATTTATTTATCCAATAATGAACAAATTAACAGAACCACACTGAGCAATTTCTCTCTATTCCTGAATAAAAGAATCTGATAAGATGTTGTTTCAATAACACAGGTCCCACTTAGAAATCCGATTAATATTGCAATAAATTAAACTTAGTCTCTCAAAGTTCACACAGAATGGATCCTCCTGAACTTTCTGTATCTTCTCCCATCGTCTTCCTCTGTCTGAAATATCTTCTCAGTCATTTCCTGGTGTCAAGAGTCCTTACTAAATGTGCTCGCTACCTTTATAGATGGATAGTGCTTTTAAGAGAGCTTTCTTGTCGAGATTGCTTGTTCAGGTTTTATTTTTAGATTCTTTTCAGATTTCAGTTCAGTTCTTAAAAGGAGTCAGACTGGACTTGAAATGTTAACTCTGCTTTTCCCGCTGTCTGCACAGACTTGCTGAGTTTCTCCAGCGTTCTCTGTGTTTGTCTCAGATTTCCAGTGTGTGCTGTGTTTTGCGATTATTTGAACAGTTTATGTTTCCCCAACCTATTTTAACCTGTCATTACCATGGCCACCTCGATCAACAGCTCTCAATCTCTGAGGAGACTGACCCCAGCTTCTCTGACCTTTGACCTTGCCACTAAAATCCCTCAGCCCAGGAACCGTTTGGGTAAATCTCCCTCTGTCCTGTCTTGAGGAGCCTCACAGTCTCCCTGAAGTGCAGTGCCCAGGATTACTGCGGTTAGGGGCCTAACCTTAATAAAGGTTCTGGGTCACTCCCCTGCTGTTTACTTGACGCTCTCTGTCTTTTCTTAACCACTCTTTCAATACTTCCAACCACCTGTATAGATCAATGCAGCAACCATCCCCTCATACACACACATGCATTACACGCACACTCATACTATTGCACAGAGTCAGATTCACACACTCACTCATTCACACACACACTCACACTCTTACACAGTCACATTCACACACTCATTCACAGACTCACTTACACATACACACCCATTCTCTTACAGTCTCATTCACACACTCACTTGCACACACACAGATACACTCTTATAAGCTTACCTTCACACAAACACACACTTTCATTTACACACACTCACATTCACTTGCACACACTCTTACACAGAGTCACATTCATACACACATTCATTTACAGACTCGCACGTGTACGCACACTGATACCGTTACACAGTGTCATAATCACACTCACGTGCATTCACACTCACTAGTACACACACGGATGCACTCTTGTGTGTCTCTCTCTCTCTCTCTCTCTCTCTCGTGTGTCTCTCTCTCTCTCTCTCTC
>NC_057750.1:6129931-6134383 GCF_004010195.1 Chiloscyllium plagiosum | reverse complement strand
GACACTCACTCTCACACACAGACACACACATACACACACTCACACACACTCTCTCACACACACTCTCACTGTCATATTCATGCACATGGATACACAGACAGTTATATGCAATCACTCGTTCACATGCACCCATCCATGGAAAACACATTGACACACTCCCTCATGCACACACATACTCACACATTCATTCACGCACTCACTCATGCGCACAGATACTATGCCCCCTAATTCTAGTTTCACTCGCCAGTGGAAACATCCTCTCTATGTCTACTTTATCTATTCCCTTCATAATTTAATATGTTTCTATAAGAGATCCCCCCCCCCCATTCTTTTAAATTGCAATGAATATTATCCCAGTCTATTCAGTCTCTCCTCAAAAGCCAATCCCCTCAATTTCGGAACCAGCCTAGTGACCCTCCTCTGCACCCCCTCCAAGGCCAGTACATCCTTTCCCAAGTAAGGAGACCAAAACTGCACACAGTACTCCAGGTGTGGCCTCACCAACACCCTGTACAGCTGCAGCCTAACCTCCCTGCTTTTAAACTCAGTCCCTCTGGCAAGGAAGGACATGGAATGAGACTTGAACTTCGTGCTTCTGACCTAGAGGCAGGGACACTATCCTCTTGTTGTGTTCCTTGTGCATGTGTCTAGCTGCCCCTTAAATGCAGCAGCACTCCTTCAGGCAACCCCTCCTTGTGCAGTGGTCAGTGCTCCCTGGGAAAGTATATTTTCCTGAAGCTTCCATTGGCCTTTTTAAAATTATTTGTTCACGGGATCTAGGAATAGGCCAACATTTACCTAATTGATCAGAGGGCTGTGAGTCTGGAGTCACGTGTAGGCCAGACTGGGTAAGGATGGCAGGTTCCCTTCCCTGAAGGATATTAGTAGACTTTTCCAACAATTGGCTTTGGTCACCATTAGATTAGCTTTATTCCAAATTTTCAGTGAATTCAAATCTCAGCTCAGGCTTACAGGTATCCGAAAGTAGAGAGTTCCTGTGAAAGCTTCCATAATCCGAAATGGTGTAAAGTGAAGAACCATTAATTTACATGGGAAAAATTTCTCCTTTTTTCGGAAAAGGGAAAATCCCCTTTGGATTTGTTTCGGCTAGTGAAAGCGGGTACTAGCGTAGATTAGATTAGATTACATTACAGTGTGGAAACAGGCCCTTCGGCCCAACAAGTCCACACCGACCCGCCGAAGCGAAACCCACCCATACCCCTACATTTACCCCTTACCTAACACTACGGGCAATTTTAGTATGGCCAATTCACCTGGCCCTGCACATCTTTGTGACTGTGGGAGGAAACCGGAGCACCCGGAGGAAACCCACGCAGACACGGGGAGAACGTGCAAACTCCACACAGTCAGTCGCCTGAGGCGGGAATTGAACCCGGGTCTCTGGCGCTGTGAGGCAGCAGTGCTAACCACTGTGCCACCGTGCCGCCCACAAGCGTAGGTCTTTCGTAACAGTGAAGTGGCGTAAAGCAAACTTTCGAAAAGTGTACGAGGCCAGTCCAGTCACATGACCACTACACCACTGCCTTCCCATTTATCAGTGACCATTGATAATTAGGGCTGTTAATAAATAATCCGAATGGGAAGCGAGCGTCATGGGGAAAAGGCAGGAAAGTGGAATCGAGCATGATTAGGTCTCATTGAATGGCAGGGCAGACTCAATGGGCTGAATGGCCTGTTTCTGCATCTACATGTTATGGTCGCAAGATCTACTGACCTCTGCGCACAAATGGAGGCATCCTCTCTACCTCTGTCCTATCAAACCCCATCTCTCAGGTCGCCTGTACTAGGGTCACGTCTCAGTTGTTGATCGTGGGTAGTCCACTCCCTTGACAGAAACAACCCTTTCCTGATGAAGGGCTTTTGCCCGAAACGTCGATTTCGAAGCTCCCTTGGATGCTGCCTGAACTGCTGTGCTCTTCCAGCACCACTGATCCAGAATCTGATTTCCAGCATCCGCAGTCATTGTTTTTACCGAGCAACGACCTTTAGTGAGTATATGCTCAGTGGAGTTGAGATCACGACCAAATCTTATCAAATGGCAGAGCCGGGGTTTGGGGCTGAATGGCCTACTCTTGTGAGTCTCACAATTGGTGGTACCCAGGACAGACAACCAGTCACTATGGCACCAACCTACGAGACTTTGCCCCCCCCCCCCGCCCTGTAACCATTCTCCAGGAACCCCACAATCTTTGAGACTCAGGGGAGCTAAGCAAATGCGGAAAACCAATGTCAAGTATCCTGCACCTCACTTTCTTTGATTTGTGTCTTTCCTGACCACCATCTTGACATTCAACATTAGATTAGATTCCCTACAGTGTGGAAACAGGCCCTTCGGCCCAACAAGTCCACACCGACCCTCCGAAGAGTAACCCACCCAGACCCATTTCGCTCTGACTAATGCACCTAACAATTTAGCATCGCCAATTCACCCTGACCTGCATATCTTTTGACTGTGGGAGCAAACTCACACAGACACTGGGAGAATGTGCAAACTCCACATAGACAGTCGTCCAAGGCAGGAATCGAACCTGGGACCCTGGCGCTGTGAGGCAGCAGTGCTAACCACTGAGCCACCATATTGGGACTAAAAATAAAGACAATTCTGGGGGACACTCAGGGGGTTAAACAACATCTGTGAAGAGAGAGAGAGCTGAGACTCTTGGTGGGATAAGGGTGTTGAGTTCCAATGGGGTCCAAGGCTCATTGGATGAGGTTCTGAAGAGACATGAATATGTCAGTTGTGCAGTGGTCATGTGACTGGACTGGCCTACTTTTCAAAAGTTCACTTTACGCCACTTCATTTTTACGAAAGACCTACATTTGTACCTGTTTTTGGTAACCAAAAGAAATCTGAAGAGGATTTTTGCTTTTATGAAGAAAGGTGAAAATTTTCCCACATAAATTAGCGCTTCTTTGCTTTACACGAATTCGGCTTACGGAAGGTTTCACAGGAACACACGACTTTCGGATAGACTTGGAAAATGGAAGAGTGTAGGTTAGATGGGCTTCAGATTGGTTTCACAGGGTGGTGCAATATCGAGGGCTGAAGGGCCTGTACTGCTCTGTAATGTTCTACATGGTAGGATGGATGGATTGACAAATCCGTTTAGGCTTGGGCCTGTGTAGGCAGGAGTAGGCCATTCTGCCCCTTGAGCCTGTTCCACCATGCAATACCATCTTGGGTGATGGGCAATAAACATTGGCCTCACCAGTGACACCCAGCCCTGGTGAAGGAATAGAAAACCACGTGGTTTCTGCCTTCTCCCCATATCCCTTTCACATGCCTCCCTGAGGCCTAGGACCTGTCTGCCTGAATCACCTGCATCTTCAGTGGGCTGGGATCTCCCCGGTCATCTGGGTCAGAGAATTCTGAAGGGAGGTCCCTCCATTGCAATCCTAAATGATCGTCCCTTGATCCTGAGACTGTAACCCACCCCCAACTCTGGGGTTCAGACTCCAGGGGAAACAATCTCACAAGGTCTGGTGTGCCAAGCTCCTTTTAGAATCTCCCTCTCATTCTCCGAAATAAAGACTCCCCAGCCTCACATCATACAGACAATCCTGTCAGCTCAGGGACCAACCGAGTAAATCTTTGGTCTACCTCTCCTCAAGTAAATCCTTCTTAAAATATGGAGGGACTGGATATTGCTGTCTTGACCGTTCTCCCTTGGCTGTGTTGCAGATGACGTCCTGCCAATCTTCGCGTATCCCCACAGATTGGGCCGGTCAGTAATTGGCGGCTATGTCTACAGAGGCTGCGAGATGCCCAATCTGAACGGACTCTACATCTTCGGAGATTTCATGAGCGGGTAGGTTCTCAACAGGACAACCTCTGAGGTAACAAACCTGTCGTGAGGTGCCAGTCTCTTTCAGGGTGACCCGTTTTAAAACTACTGTCCGTCAATAACTGCCACTTAACACACAATATGACGTGTGATTCCATGACCCCTCCAGACGGAACGCTGCGTCAGACCATAGAGCATAGGAGCAGAATTAGGCCATTTGGCCCATTGGCAGAAGTGAGGACTGCAGATGTTGGAAACCAGAGTTTAGATTAAAGTGGTGCTGGGAAAGCACAGCAGGTCCCACCCGCCGCTCCCTCACCACCCGATGCCTGGAGGAAGAACGCCTCATCTTCCACCTCGGAACACTTCAACCCCAGGGCATCAATGTGGACTTCACCAGTTTCCTCATTTCCCCTTCCCCCGACCTCACCCCAGCTCCAACCTTCCAGCTCAGCACCGCCCTTATAACCTGTCCTACCTGCCTATCTTCCTTTCCACCTATCCACTCCACCCTCCTCTCTGACCTATCACCTTCATCCCCACCCCCACTCACCTATTGTACTCTTTGTACCTTCTCCCCAGGCCCACCACCCTCCCATTTATCTCTCCACCCTGGAGGCTCCCTGCCTCATTCCTGATGAAGGGC
>NC_057750.1:6128178-6129795 GCF_004010195.1 Chiloscyllium plagiosum | reverse complement strand
TTATCTCTCCAACCCCTGATTCTCTTGCTCCTCGGATGCTGCCTGACCGGCTGTGTTTTTCCAGCACCACCCTCTCGATCCTAATCTCCAGCATCTGCAATCCTCACTTTCGCCTGATGTGTTTCTCAATCCCATTGTCCTGCCTTCTCCCCATAACCCTCAATCCCCTTACCCATCGTAGAGACTCTACAGTGTGGAAACAGGCCCTTCAGCCCAAATAGTCCACACCGACCCTCCGAAGAGTAACCCACCCAGACCCATTCTCCTATTACTCTATATTTACCCCGATTAATGCAACTAACCTACACATCCCTGAACACCACTGGCAATTTAGCACGGCCAATCCGCCCTGACCTGCACATCTTTGGATTGTGGGAGGAAACCGGAGCACCCGGAGGAAACCCACCCAGACACATCCCTGTCTTAGATGACCTGGTCTCCCCAGCCTTCTGCATTAATCCTACAAGTCACATATGTCCACATACCTCTCATGATCTGTAAATAGTCTTTATCGTCCAAATAGTTTTGTTTTAAGTCCTTTCATGATTGTTTGCAACAAGCAAAGTCACTTGCATTGACATAACGCCATAACTCTGAGGGATAGTTATCACACTGAAGTTGACACTAAGCTACAAGAGGTGGGACATCTATGAAAGGAACATGGGTCCCCTAAACCATAAAGTTACAAAATTTCCTGCTTGTTGTTAGAGATATTTTCAAATCCATGGAATCCCTATAGTGTGGAAACAGGCCATTCAGCCCAACAAGTCCACACCAGCCCTCCAAAGAGCATCCCACCCAGACTCATCCCCCCATTCTCTGACCCTGTGGCAAACCCACCTACCCTGCACACTATGGGGCAATTTCCCATGGCCAATCCACCCTAACAGTCACATCATTGGACTGTGGGAGGAAACCAGAGCAAACCCACACAGACAAACTCCCACACAGACAGTCACCCAAGGGAGGAATCAAACCTGGGTCCCTGGGAGGCAGCAGTGCTAACCACTGAGTCACAGGCTGCTCAGAGATAGAGTCATAGAGATGTACTGCACAGAAACAGACCCTTCAGTCCAACCTGTCCATGCCGACCAGTTATTCTGAGTTAATTTAGTCCCATTTGCCAGCACCCGGCCCATATCCCTCCAAACCCTTCCTATTCACATACCCATCCAGATGCCTTTTAAATGCTGTAATTGTACCAGCCTCCACCACTTCCTCATTCCATACACGCACCACCCTCTGCGTGAAAAAGATGCCACTTAGGCCCCTTTTAAATTGTTCCTCTCTCACCTTAAACCTATGCCCTCTAGTTTTGGACTCCCCTACCCTGGGGAAAAGACCTTGGCTCTTCAGCGTATGCATATAATTCTCAGTCGGATTTCCACTCCCTCACTCCTCGAATCTCCCACTCCCTCCTGTCATCCGCTCAGTGCTTTCAGCGTCCTCTGTCTCTTAGTCAGGATCCCGTCTCCATGTTTGACGTTGTCTTACAGGCGCCTCATGTCTCTGAAAGAGGAGTCGCGCTCTGGCCGCTGGAGTTACCAGGAGATCTGCATGGGCCGCGGGGAAGTGTGTAATTTTCCCAAACTCATCAATAACTACTACCAGTACATC
>NC_057750.1:6107970-6127678 GCF_004010195.1 Chiloscyllium plagiosum | reverse complement strand
CCCTGAACACTATGGGGCAATTTCCCATGGCCAATCCACCCTAACCTGCACATCTTTGGACTGTGGGAGGAAGCCGGAGCACCCGGAGGAAACCCACACAGACACGGGGAGAATGTGCAAACTCCACACAGACAGTGACCCAAGGCTGGAATCGAACCTGGGACCCTGGTGCAGTGAGGCAAGCAGTGCTAACCACTGAGACACTGTGCCACACTTCCCTTCTCTTCATTTCTCTCCTATGTGTGAGTAAGGAAATGTGGTCATACTGAGGGTCCGGAATTCTCTGCCGAGGAGGTGGGTTCCGTGGAAGGGCTCCTTGACCTGAAACGTTAACTCTGATTTCTCTCCACAGATGCTGCCAGACCTGCTGAGCTTTTCCAGCGATTTCTGTTTTTGTTTCTGATGTACGGCATCTGCAGTTTTTTTCAGTTTTTATTGTGGCAGGTTCATGGATCGGGTAAATAGACAAAGTCTCTTCCCTGGGGTGGGGGAGTTCAGAACTACAGAGCATAGGTTTAGGGTGAGAGGGGAAAGATTTAAAAGGGATAGACCTCTTGCAGGGGCTACAGAGAAAGAGATTGGGGAAATGGGACTGACGGGAATGCTCTACAGAGAGCTAGCATGAACCCGACAGGGCTGAATGTCCTCTTTCTGAATTGCAATCCAGATCCTCCTTAAATATATCGATTGCATTCATTTCAACCATTTACAAAAACTGTGCAGTTGGAATGCTTTTTATTTGCTCACAGGCTGTGGGGGTCTCTGGCTGGGCCCAGCATTTATTGTCCTGTCCCTAATTGCCCCCTTTAAAAGGTGGGGGTGAGCTGCCTTCTTGAGCCGCTGCAGTCCACATGCTGTGGGTTGACCCACAATGCCCTTAGGGAGGGAATTCCAGGATTCTGACCCAGCGACACTGAAGGAACGGGGATATATTTCCAAGTCAGGATGGTGAGTGGAGGGGAACTTGCAGGGGGTGGTGTTCCCATGTATCTGCTGCCCTTGGCCTTCTAGGTGAATTGAATCGAATTGAATTTATTGTCACTTGTACCGAGGCACAGTGAAAAGCTTTGTTTTGCGAGCAATACAGGCAGATCACAGAGTTAAATAGCATAGATAAGTAAATAATAGGGAAACAGCAGCAAAAACAAAAACACAGGTACAGGCAAATGCTAAGAGTTTGTGAGTCCATTCAAGATTCGAACAACAGTAGGGTAGAAGCTGTTTTGAAACCGGCTGGTGCCTGTGTTCAGGCTTCTGTACCTTCTCCCCGATGGTAGAGGTTGTAGAAAAACATTGCCAGGGTGGGATGAATCTTGGAGAATGCTTTGAGATGGAAGTGGCTGTGGGTTTGGAAGTTGCTGTCTGAGAATCTCCGGTGAATTTCTGCAGTACATCTTGTAGATGGTACACGCTGCTACTACTGAGGGTCGGTGGTGGAGGGAGGGGATGTTTGTGGGTGTGGTGCCGATCAAGCGAGGGCTGCTTTGTCCTGGATGGTGTTGAGCTTCTTGAGTGTTGTTGATAGAGTGTGGGTTGCCCTACCCTCTCAGCTTGCCTCATGCTGGATACAGAAGGGACTCGCATAAACTACTCACAAACTCTCTTTCTCTCTAGTGCAGAGATGCACTAGGGACCCTCAACTATGGCTGAATTTCCACCCCATTACCGAGACAAGGGAGAAACTGTTGCTCGTGGCGATTGGTTAAAAAGCAGAGGGTACTGAAATGAATCTGTTCAGCAGTAGAGCCGGAGGCAATGTGATGAGAAGTCAGGTGGTGAGCCATTAGGGTGGGAAGGTGATGCCTGAGAGTGTGGTAGTGGCAGATTCAATTGAGCCTTTCACAGGGAAATTGGTTCGTTATCTGTGGATCACTATCCTTGTGTATATGGGTGCTCCCCACCCCCGCTCTGTATCCGCAGGTGAAACGTTGCAAGACCTACCGCAGTTGCCTCAAACCATGAATAGTGGCGAACGCTATCGGTTAAGTGGGAAATTTACCTCCCCGGCAGCCCCACCCCGGAATCATTTCTGGAGTGTTCCATGTTATAATGTCAGGCTGTGGTAAACCACAGTTGAAACTTTATTGCTGGAACAGCACAGCAGGTCAGGCAGCATCCAGGGAACAGGAGATTCGACGTTTCGGGCACAGGCCCTTCTTCAGGTAAACCACAGACAACTTAAACTGCAGAAACGGAATCCACGCTGTGGGGCTGTACTGTATTAAGGCTGAGATAGATTCTTGATCAGAAGTGGAACTAAGGATTGGGGGGGACAGGGCTTCAAAGGGCAAAACATGGTGGGCAGGCTTAGAGGGCTAAAGGGCCTGTTTCTGTGCTTGTTCCTTGCGGTTTTTTTGTGTTTCTTAAGTGGATGTGAGGAATGTCAGATTGGCCATGGCCCTGCTGAATGGACTATTCCTTCCCCTGCCGCTTATAGTCAAACGGAGACAGAAACCAACTTATTTCCAGAAAAAAGTTGGGACTGAGCAAGCAGAGATGGCCTCAGACCGGACGGGCCAAATGGCTGCTCTGCTCTGTGAACCTGTGGACAAGGTGTGGACAGACTGGACATCAGTTGACATGTCACTATTTCCCACAGTCCAAAGACGTGCAGGTCAAGTGAAATGGCCATGCTAAATTGTCCCATAGTGTTAGGTGCATTAGTCAGAGAGAAGTGGGTCTGGGTGGGTTACTCTTTGGAGGGTCGGTGTGGACTGGTTGGGCCAAAGGGGCTTTTTCCACACCGTAGGGAATCTAGTCTAATCTAATCTACGAGTCAAGAGAAAAAGTAATACATCTTCTCTCTGTCCCCCTGTAGGTGAACTGTACTTTATGTCCAGTGGAAATCCCAGTGCTTACGCCCCTGCAGGGACTGTGTACAAATTCATCGACCCGTCTCGGTGAGTGTCTACCCTTCCTTCTGATGTTGCAAGTCATGGTCAATAATCTCATGTTCTTGAGAACGGAGACCAGCCCAAGTTGGTCAGCCCTGTCTCGGCTCGCACTCTGTGTCCATCCCTTAAGGCAGTGCCTAGGGCTGCAATTCCTGTCTCATTTGGAGTGGCACGGGGAGGGAAGAGGAAGGTGGGAAATAGGATCAGGAGTAGGCTATTCAGCCCCTCTACACTGCTCCACCAATCAACAAGTTCGGTACTGAACCTCTACATCAGCTCTGCTTTTGCACGCTGTCCCTTGATATCTTTAATATATACAAAACCTATCAATCTCTGTCACAGACTCGGCCAGCATGGACGAGGCCCTTCAGCCCATTGAGTCTGCACTAACCCATCTGCGCTAATCCCACTTGGCCCACCTTATGACATTTCAATCGCTCATCCACAATTTTTTTTCAACCAACCAGTTCAGGGATGTCATGACCCTCCTCTGGGGCAGGTGGGGCTTGAACCCAGGTCTCTTGGTCCAGAGGTTGGGACACTACCTAGAACCATGCCACATACTTCGAAAAGGCGTGAGATATACTGCCTCCACTACCCTCCCAGATTCCCAACCATCCTCTGGGTGAAAACATTTTCCCTCAAATCCTGTCCAAACCTCCCAGATCCTCATGTTAAAATTATGTCTTTTTGTTAATGGCTCTTCAACTTTCAAATTCATCTTGTCCATGCCCCTAATAATCTATTACCCTTCTGTCAGGCACCCCGCCCCTCCCCCCCCAAAAGCCCTCTGTTCTCAAAACAACCCAAGGTTATCCAGCCCCTCCTCCAAGCTGAAACTCTCCAGTCCAGACAATATCCCGGAGAATTTCCTTGCAACCCTTCCAGTGCAATCACATCTTTCCGAAGTTCTGAAGAAGGGTCACCTTCAGCAGAAATGTTAACTCTGTGTTCTCTCTCCCCAGGTTCTCTCTCTCTCCCCCCCCCAGATGCTCCTGAGTTTCTCCAGCAATTTCTGTTTTTACGTCAAATCCTCCCCATAGTGTGGTGACCAGAACGGCCCACAGCGCTCCAGCTGTGGCTGAACCAAAGTTTTGTACAATTCCAACACGACCTCCTAGCTCTTATAGTCTATGTCATGTGTGGTGATGCTGTCACTTTAAGAGGTTATTTTGACCTGGTTTTTTTTTCGAAGAGAGGTTGTAAGGCAGAGGTAGCGCGTTGTCTCTAAGAAAGTAAACAATCAGTGAAGCCGTGAGGTCTTTATTAAAGTTGGAACAATGGAAGCATCTGGGAATGACCAGCTTTCACAAACCACGGTGGCTCAGTGGTTAGCACTGCTGCCTCACAGCACCAGGGTCCCAAGTTTGATTCCAGCCTCGGGTGATTGTGTGGAGTTTGCACATTCTCCCCGTGTCTGTGGTTTCCTCCCACAGTCCAAAGATGTGCAGGTTAGGTGAATTGGCCATGCTAAATTGCCCCATAGTATTAGGTGCATTAGTCAGAGGGAAAATGGGTCTGGGTGGGTTACTCTTCGGAGGGTCGGTGTGGACTTGTTAGGCCGAAGGGCCTGTTTCCACACTGTAGGGAATTTAATCTAATCAAACCAGGCTTTCTGATTTACTTTTAGTTTTAAGTAGAAGCCTTTGGAGTCTCAACAGAATTGGAAACTTCAGTGAATGTCTCCTGGCTGCTACTCTCTCTGAATCTTCTCTTGATGATTTTTCCTCTTGGATTGGAGAACTGCATGTGAGAATCTATGTCTGAATGTGCCTTTTGGCCAAGGGGTGTGTTTATGGGGATGTTACTATATGTGTGTTTATGGGGATGTAACAGTAAATTAGATTAGATTCCCTACAGTGTGGAAATAGGCCCTTCGGCCCAACCCTCTGAAGAGTAACCCACCCAAACCCATTCCTCTACATTTACCCCTGACTAATGCACCTAACACTATGGACCATAAAACCATAAGACATAGGAGCGGAAGTAAGGCCATTCAGCCCATCGAATCCACTCCGCCATTCAATCATGGCTGATGGGCATTTCAACTCCACTTACCCACATTCTCCCTGTAGCCCATAATTCCTTGTGACATCAAGAATTTAGCATGGCCAATTCACCTGACTTGCACATGTTTGGATTGTGGGAGGAAACCGAAGGAAATCCACACAGACACAGGGAGAATGTGCAAACTCCACACAGAAAGTCACCTGAGGTGGGGATCGAACCTGGGTCCCTGGTGCTGTGAGGCAGCAGTGCTAACCACTGAGCCACCGTGCCGACCATTTTAGTGATTGGTACTGCGTCCATTATTTGGTTAGGCTTTCCAACAATTGAGTTATTGTTTCTTTTGTTAGTATTTTAACAAGAGGGTTTAAATAAATTACGTTTTGTTTAGTTTGACCAGTCGTATCACATCTGGAACACAGCATTTCACATCTACCTTTAAATAGGAAAAAGTTAGTGTCTGGGCTACCTTCATAAAATATATTGAGGAGGGTGTGGTCTGGTCCGTAATATATGACTGTTTCCCAAGATCTTGAACATACTCAATAACTGAACCTCCTTAGCTTGTGGGGTAGATAATTCCACAGATTCACCGATGGGAATCCTACTGCGCTTTATTATTCCATGTTCTATGTACTCCTCCCAGTCCTAAATGCTTGACCCACAATCTTGAGACTGTTTCCCCTGACTCTAGAACCACCAGCCAGGGGTTAACATTCCCACTGCCTCCATCTTGTCGTGTCCTGGAAGAATTTTTGTAAGCTTTATTGAGTTTTCAACTTTTCCCCGTGTCTGCGTGGGTTTCCTCCCAGAGATTAGGTGGATTGACTGGGCTAAATTAACCTGTTATGTGCAAGCTCGATTGGGTTGGGATATATGGACGAGCCGGATCGAAGGGCTATTCATTTCTTTATGCAGGCTGGGTGGGTCATCTGGGGTGAATGAAGGAACAGAGGTGGGTCTGGGTGGGATGCTCTTGGGAGGGTTGCTGTGGACTCGATGGACTGAATGGCCTGCTTTCTGCACCGTAGGGAATTGTACAGTCAATGCTCAATGAGTTTTAAACCTGATATCTGGGAACCAAAAATGGTAAGGGATTTGGGGCAGTGGCGATTAGATGGAGTTAGGTTGCAGGTTAGTCATGAATGTCAGAATGGTTTCTCTCAAGGGGCTGAACAGCCTGCTCTATTTCTCGTTGTCTTTGCTCAATCTCTAGCTGATGCTGTCTTCCACTGGACATGATGTGGAGATGCCGGTGTTGAACTGGGGTGTACAAACTTAAAAATCACACCACACTAGGTTATAGTCCCAACAGGTTCAATTGGAAGCACTAGCTTTCGGAGCGACGCTCCTTCATCAGGTGGCTGTAAAGGGGCAGCGCTCTGAAAGCTAGTGCTTCCAATTAAACCTGTTGGAACTATAACCTGGTGTGGTGTGATTTTTTTAACTCTCCACTGGACAGTTCATGATGTCCACGGAGTGAGAGAGACAGCAGCCCAACCCCCCTCCAACCAAAAGCTTAGGAAAAGGATATTAAAAAGTATAACAGACTACTCAGCCCACTTCAGGGAAAAATACTTGCAACAGGGTGACAGGAGGCTGATTTAAGTCGGAGTTAATTACCGTCACAACTCGACCCGGAAAATCTGAAGCTGCTACTGCTGTTTGCCCTACAGTGCTGTTTAATAAGTTTAAACCTGAACACTAATGGAATCAGTTTAGTGCGAGTCGATACCCTTGAGAATTGAAGAATTATTAGAGCTCAGAAGGAGGCCATTCAACCCATTGGGTCTCTACTGTCCGTCCTTTACTTACTTGTGGGACATGGGTGTCGCTGGCTGGGCCGGTGTTTAATGCCCGTCCCTAGTTGCGCCTTGACAAGGTGGTGGCCACTTGCCTTCCTAACGTCCACGTGCTGTAGGCTGACCCACAATGCCCCTATAACCCAGAACATTCTTCCTTCCCAACTATTAATCCAATGTGGTTAGCACTGCTTCACAGTGCCAGGACCCAGGTTCGATTCCACCCTCGGGTGACTGGAGTTTACACATTCTCCCCCGTGTCTGCGTGGATTTCCTCCGGGTGCTCCGGTTTCCTCCCACAGTCCAAAGATGTGCAGGTTATGGTGGATTGGCCATACTAAATTGCCTCATAGTGTCCAGGGATGGGCAGGCGAGGTGGGTTAGCCATGGGAAACGCAGGGTTACAGGGATATAGTGGGATGCTCTTTGGAGGGTCACTGCTGACTCAATGGGCCAAGTGGCCTCTTTGTGCACTGTAGGGATTTATGAAAGGTTTCCCCTTGTGCTGCCATTGCATCTTTGGTTAGTCATCTTAAATCAGTTCCCTCTGGTTCTCCATTCCTCTGCTATCAACCCTCATAACGAAAGTTCCTCGACATCGGGAACATACAAAAGCGTTGATTTGGAGTAAAAACATAATGTAGTGTCTCATGGATTCATTGTCACCAGCTGTTTCACTCATTGTGTTTAATCTGGTCCATCCATTATTCTCTCAGTTACATTCAGCTTTCCTTCTTACTCGTAATTCTGTCGTTTGTAACCTGGGACCATCCTCCTGTTGTTCTTCCTCACCTTCAAGGAGAGCACCACCGGGGAAGTGTCGCTTTAAACCGAAGCCTGTGACTGTGAAAGGAAAGTTACTTCCATTTCGACCGAAAGAGAGTGAGTGCCATCACTCCATGTCTTCACGGCTCTTGGAAATGTACAATGTACCTTGCACACGTCCTCTCAATGTCACAATTACTTCTCATTGCATTTTAGTCTTTTGCTGTTACATGTTTTCTGTCACACTCTGTGCTGTCGCACTTTTTCACACTTTGCACTGTCACACTTTGCATTGTCACACGTTTTCACACTTTGCACTGTCACACTTTGCATTGTCACACTTTTTCACACTTACCCACACTTTCCACTGTCACACTTTGCACTGTCACACGTTTTCACACCTTGCACTGTCACACTTTGCATTGTCACACTTTTTCACACTTTGCATTGTCACACTTTTTCACACTTTCCCACACTTACCGTTGTCACATGTTTTCACACTTTGCATGTCACACTTTCCACTGTCACGTTTTCACACTTTCCACTGTCACACTTTTTCACACATTGCATTCACACTTTGCACTGTCATACGTTTTCACACTTTGCATGTCACACTTTGCACGGTCACGCATTTTCACACTTTCCACTGTCACACCTTTTCACACTTTGCACTGTCACCCTTTGCATTTTCACACTTTTTCACACGTTGCACTGTCACACTTTTTCACACTTTGCACTGTTACAACTTTATTGTTACCTTCTACACTTATACGGTTTACGCTTTCACAATTTCTTGAAGGGATCAAAGTGAAGTGACAGAGAGTATGAATGGAAGAGGACAGGGGGATGTAAGCCAAGAAATACTGAGCCTGATCCACCCAGAGTGAAGAGGCTGCTAGAATGTGGGCCTTAGGGAAGATTCTAGTGCCTGTATTGACAGGAGTGGGTGTGGGTGGGGAAGGATAGTTTCTGGGGGGTAACCACAGGAGATTTACAAGGATGTTGCCAGGGTTGGAGGGTTAAGCTACAGGGAGAGGCTGAACAGGCTGGGGCTGTTTTCTCTGGAACATTGGAAGCTGAGGCGTGACCTTAGAGAGGTTTATAAAATTGTGAGGGGGCATGGATAGGATAAATAATCAAAGTCTTTTCCCTGGGGTCACAGAGTTCAGAACTAGAGGGCATAGGTTTAGGGTGAGAGGGAAAAGATATAAAAAGATCTAAGGGGCAACTTCTTCACACAGAGGGTGGTACGTGTATGGAATGAGCTGCCAGAGGATGTGGTGGAGGCTGGTACAATTATAACATTTAAAAGGCGTCTGGATGGGTATATGAACAGGAAGGGTTTGGAGGGATATGGGCCAAGTGCTGGCAGGTGGGACTAGATTGGGTTGGGATATCTGCTCGGTATAGACGGGTTGGACCGAAGGGTCTATTTCCGTGCTGTACATCTCTATGATTCTATGAGTGAGACTTAAAGCTGAATCCATTCCAATTGTCACCTACAGAACTCATCTTGGAGGTGAAAACCACAACGGTGGCCCCAACTTCTGCTAGGCCCAGACCCAGGCCCAGGCCCAAGCCCAGGCCCAGGCCCAGGCCCCGACTGACTGGGGCCACGACACGCAGGCCCAAGGTGGGTTGGAAAGAGAAAACCCAGGCTACCACCACCGCCGCCGCCACCACCACATCCGCCCCAGCTGCCGCCCCTCAGCCGCCCACTTTGAGCTGGCACTGGGAGATGCCAGGCCAACCAACCACAAAAGCTCCGCCCAGGAGCCGCACGCCACCGACGGAGGCAGAGAGAGGCCGGGGAGCGGGAGCGGGCGGGCGGCGCGTGGATCAGAGTTTGAAGACGGGAAAGAGGAGGCGCGGGCGGCCACGGGAGGGCACGGTGCGGTTGGCGGGCACCAGGGGGCAGCGCCGGAGGAGGAGGAGGCCAGGCGAAGGCAGAGTCGAGGTCTACGTCAGTGGACGGTGGGGCACCGTCTGCGGCCGCTCCTGGGATTCCGGCTCCGCGGCGGTGGTCTGCCGTCAGCTGGGTTACCGGGGCGTGGCCAGGGTTGCCGGCACGGCAGAGTTCGGGGCCAGCGGCCTGCCGATCGTTCTGGGCAGCGTGCGATGTGTGGGCACCGAGAGGAACATCCTGAGGTGTCGGCACAGGCCCCTGGGGGAACATGGCTGCCCACGTGGGCAGGAGGCTGGCGTCATCTGCCGTAGGCAGCACACTGCTCCGAGAACATAACCCGCACAGAAACAGGCCCTTCGGCCCATCACAGTGTCTGTGCTGACCACGGTGCCATCACAAAGTCCCGAAGAAGGTGGTGGCCTGACTTTTAATCCCCAGTAACGTTCCCAGGTTCAATTCCCGCCACACCAGATGGTGAAATTTGAATTCAATAAAAATAATAATGTGATGTAATTAGCTATTGGGAGGCGATGGTCTCATGGTATGATTGTTGGACTATCAATCCAGAGACTCAGATAACAATCTAAGGACCTGGGTTTGAATCCCACCATGACAGATGGTGTGGAATTTAAATTCAATAAAAATAATAATAAAAGATGTCTGGAATTAAGAATCTAATGATGATCATTGTTGGGAAAACTCCATCTGGTTCACTAATGTCCTTTAGGGAAGGAAATCTCCCGTTCTTTTCCGATCTGGCCTACACGTGTCTCTAGACCCAGCGCAATGGAGTTGACTCTGTTGGTAAGGATGGGCAATATATACTGGCCCAGTCAGCTACATCCACATCTCATGAATGCATTAAAAGAAGTTCTGCAAGGGGATGTTATAACGCACCCTCTGGAGGAAGAGGTCTCGAACTGAGCCTCCTATCCTAAAGGTAGGCCATTACCACTGCACCACAAGCACCTTCACTTTACTGTGGAACCTAAGACTATTAAATAAGGGATATATTACACTCATAGTATATTGCAGGAAGTGAATATTGGCATACATTGCTGGAAGAATATATCACACTGTGTGTATACTACAAAAGGAAAGAAATAACAAGTGTATTTTAAATGAGGGGCGTATTACATTGTTATATTACAGGAAGGATGTCTTGCAATGAGTCTATATTAGATAAGAGTATCTTACACTGAGTGTACGTTACAGGAAAATGTATGCTGAATGTATAATACAGGAGGAATTTATGACAAACTTTGGCTTCGCCGTACAATAAACATCTGTCGCTACTTCGAAACGCCAGCCCAAGTAACCTCCTCCTGAAATGCCAGTTCCAGAGAAACGTCATGCCGGACTCAAAGCATTTAGCTCTGTTTTCTCTTCTGGAGGATGCTGCCAGACACGTCGTGTTTCTCCAATGTTCTCCATGTTTGGGCTCACTTTCATTCATTCACAGAAATAAATAGTTGCCCTCCTGTGGCATTGCTCCGCTCCAGTTGCAATGGGGCTGGAGGCCAGGGAGATCAGTGAGTGGATTCTGTTTCAAACTTATAATTCGCGTCCTTCTAGTGGAATCTTACAGCAGAGATGGAGGCCATTCAACCCACAGGGCCTGTGCCAGATCTTTGATAGAGCTATCCAAACAGTTCCATTTCCTTGTTTGGTCCCAACTGGGGAGGTGTATGTTATAATATGGGCGGTATATATTACACTGAATGTATATTACAGGAAGAATATACCACACTGAGCACGTCTTATAGGAATAACCTATTGCACTAGGTGTATATTACATAAGGGATATAAGACACTAATATTACATGAAGCAAATATTACGCTAGATATGTATGATGCTGTATATTACAGCAAGTGCATATTAAACTGAGTGTATGTTACATGATATATTATATGGCTGTATATTACAGGAAACAATATGCAAGTATATTTTACAGAAGGGTCTAGTTTAATGGTGTATATTACAAGGAGAATGTTGTAATATTCTGTTGCATATTTACTACAGTGAGGATGTATCATTTGGGCTGCATATTATATAAGGGATATATTACACTTTTTAAAATTCACTGATTGGACGTGAACTGGCAAGTATTTATTGCCCCTAGTTGCCCCTTGAGAAGGTGGGAGTGAGCTGCCTTCTTGAACCGCTGCAGTCCGTGTGCTGTGGGTTGACCCACAATGCCCTGAGGGAGGGAATTCCAGAATTTTAACTCAGTGACATTGAAGGCTCAGTGCTGTATTTCCAAGTCAGGATGGGGAGTGGCTTGGAGGGGAATTTGCAGGGGGTGGTGTTCCCATGTATTTGCTGCCCTTGTCCTTCTAGATGGAAGTGGCTGTGGGTTTGGAAGGTGCTGTCTGAGGAGCTTTGGTGAATTTCTGTAGTGCATCTTGTAGATGGTACACACTGCTGGTACGGAGCGTCGGTGGTGTGGGGAGTGGATGTTTGTGGATGTGGTGCCAATCAAACAGGCTGTTTTTTTCCTGGATGGTTTCAGATTTCTTGAGTGAGGTGGGAGCTGCCCCCATCCAGGGCAATCACACTCCTGACTTGTGCCTTGTAGATGGTGGACAGGCTTCGAGGAGTCAGGAAGTGTGTTATTCCCCACAGTATTCCCAGCCTCTGACCTGCTCATGCAACCAGTGTTTATGTGGTGACTCCTATTGAGTGTCTGATCAATGGTAACCACCCTGGAAGTTGATAGTGGGGAGTTCAGTGATGGTAACACCACTCAATGTCAAGGACAGTGGTTAGATTGTCTCTTTTTGGAGATGATCATTGCCTGGCATTTGTGTGGCACGAACGTTACTTGCCACTCTTCAGCCCAAGTCTGGATATTGCATTCAAACTTGGACTACTACAGTATCTGAGGAGTCGTGAATGGTGTTGAGCATTGGGCAATCATCAGCGAACATCCCCATTTCTGACCTTAATGGTGGAGGGAAGGTCATCGATGAAGCAACTGAAGATGGTTGGGCCTAGCACACTACCCTGAGGAACTCCTGCAGAGGTGTCCTGGAACTGGGATGGCTGACCCTTCATAACCCTGACAGTCTTCCTATGTGCCAACCAATGGAGAGTTTGCCCCCTGATGCCCATTGATTCCAGTTTTTCTAGGGCTCTTTGATGCCACACTCGGTTGAATGCAGCCTCAATGTCAAGGCCTGTCACTCTCACCTTACCTCTGGAATTCAGCTCTTTTGTCCATGTTTGACCCAAGGCTGTAATGAGGTCAGGAGCTGAGTGACCCTGGGGGAACCCAAACTGGGTGTCACTGAGTTGGTTATCGCTGAGCAGGTGCTACTTGATAGCGCTGTTGCTGACACCTTCCATCCCTTTACTATGACCAAGAGTAGACATATATATTACAGAAAGAATATATTGCTCTGAGTGTATAGTACAGGAAGAATATATGAGAAGTGTATTTTATGTGAGGGGTTTGCTACATTGAGTGTTTATTACAGAAGGGATATATTACAACGAGTGTATATTGCAGGATGTCTTACACTGAGTGCATATTATAGGAGGGATACATCATAATGAGCATTTATTGCATGAGGAAACATTGCATTGCCTCTATGTTACAGGACGGTTAGTGTACACTGTGTGGGGATTGCTGGCCCAGTTGGTGAAGAGATTCCAATAATGTGAGTTCAGTTTCCATCACCAGCTGAGGTTACCATGAAGCTCCCACCTTCTCAGCCTCTCCCCTCACCTGAGATATGCTCTCTCTAATCAGAGAGCAGCCTCTGATTCTCTGAAAGTATGCCTATTTTATGACAATGTAAATGAGCCTGTTATATACACACACAAGGTACACTACAGCATGTAAGTTACAGGATGGTTTACACTGAGTGTATGTTACAAAGTGTATATTTCAGGATGGTTTACACTGTACATTACAGACTGTATATTACTGGAGGATTTATACTGAGTGTATATTACAGTGTGTATATTACAGGATAATTTACACTAGGTGTATATTACAGAATTATTTGCACTGTCTGTACATTACAGAGTGTATGTTACAAGATGGATTATGCTGAGCATTATTAGAGTGTACAGGTATGTTACTGAGTGGATATTACAAGATGGTTTGCACTGTATTTTACAGAGTGTATATTACAGGATGATTTACACTGAGTGTACATTACAGAATGTGTGTTACCGGATGGTTTATGCTGAGCATTATTAGAGTGTGATCGATTAGATTACTTAGTGTGGAATCAGGCCCTTCGGCCCAACAAGTCCATACCAACCCACCAAAGAGCAACCCACCCAGACCCGTTCCTCAACATTTACCCCTTCACCTAACACTATGGGCAATTTAGCATGGCCAATTCACCTAACCTGCACATTTTTGGACTGTGGGAGGAAACCCATGCAGACACGGGGAGAATGTGCAAACTCCACACAGACAGTTCAGACAGTTGCCTGAGGTGGGAATTGAACCCAGGTCTCTGGTGCTGTGAGGCAGCATTGCTAACCACTGAGCCACCATGCCACCCATAATGTTACAGTATGATTTACACTGTGTGTATATTACAGAGTGTATATTACAGGATGGTTTGCACTGTATATTACAGAGTGTATATTACAGAATGGTTTACACTGAGTGGATATTACAGGATGGTGTACATTGAGTGTATATTACAGGATGGTTTGCACTGTATATTACAGAGTGTATATTACAGAATGGTTTACACTGAGTGGATATTACAGGATGGTGTACACTGAGTGGATATTACAGGATGGTTTGCTCTGTATATTACAGTAAGAATACAGCACACTCAGTGTATTATAGAAAGATATAGAGTGGGATGTAACTTCCAAGAAGACTGTACCACACTGTAAAATTACCGGAAAGGTGGGATTTCTGAAGGCGTTTTCCTGAGTGTCACAGCCGCCACTGAGGCGGGGACTCTGAGCGTCTCAGTCGAGCGGAAATTCAAAAGTTGCGGCAAAGTTTCTGGGTTCGGTGCAGAGGCTGGAGATCCACTTTGCAGGGTCCTCCGGGAGGGGATGGCAAAGTGGGGCTGCCTGTGGATTGTGCTTTTCTACCTGTGTTACCTGCTGCTGGGGGCAGTGATCATGTCTCTGATAGAGCGACCTTACGAACGCAGTCTCCGGAACCAATTGCGTTCCTTGAAGTTCGGGCTCCTCAGCGATACTCCCTGCCTGGCTGAGTCCGACCTCGAAGACTTCCTGGTGCGGGCATTGGAGGCGCATCGATACGGTGTCTCCATCCTCACCAACAGCTCACACACCAACTGGGACTTTGCCTCTGCTTTCTTCTTTGTTAGCACCTTGGTCACCACAGTGGGTGGGTGTAAGAATACTTATTCTACGTTGTCTGTCGATAACTTTTCGAGATAGTTAACATAAGTTTTTAAAGACGTTCACAAAAGTTTTCAAAATGTTCTTCAACATTTTGAAAAGGTTTTTTTAAAAGGTATTTTTGAACGTCTAAGCAGGTTATTAAAAGTTGTTCAGCATTCGAAAAAGTTTATGTAAAATGTTTTTTTTCAACAATTGATAGTTTTTTAGATCTTGTCCAACATTTGAAAAGGTTTTTAAAATATTTTTCAACATTTAATCAAGTTGTAAAAAGTTGTTCAGCAATCGAAAACGTTTATGTAAATTTTTTTTCAACAATTGATAGTTTTTCAGACCTTGTCCAACATTTGAAAAGGTTTTTAAAATATTTTTCAACATTTAATCAAGTTGTAAAAAGTTGTTCAGCATTTTTTGATTTTTAATTGTCCAAGATTTGAAAAAGCTTTTTAAAAATGATTTTCAGCAATGATAAAGTCTATAGACGTTTTCCAACATTTGAAAATATTGATTAAAATGTTTTTCAACATTTGATCAAGTTTTTTAAAAGTCAATCATTTGGAAAGTATTTTTGATTGATTTCAATATTTGATAGTTTATTAAAAGTATTATTTTTGAGAGAAGGTTTTATAATCTATTTTAGATAATTAAGATTTTTTAAATATATAGTAAAAGTAATTTCAATAAGTTTATTTGAAGTTTTTAATGTTCAAAAAATGCTTTTTAAAAAGTTCCTCAGTGTTTGGAATAAGCTTAAAATATTTACCAGTGTTTTTAAGAAAAGCTCTGTGTTTGCATACATTTGAACAATGTACATTATTGCCTATCTCCAACTGGGAGGTGAAGAGACTGTGTTTTTAAATGGGTGATGTAATGATTGAAAGGGTGATGGAAGCTACTCTAAGTTTTTTTAAAAATCAGATAATTAAAAGGAAATATTCATAGGGGTGTGAAGAATGAGTTCTTGCATTGAGCTAGCAGAGACTTGGGCTGATTGGCCTGCATGAATTATTTAACTGGTTTGTGTTGCAAAGTGACGACAACAGTATGGGTTCAATTCCCTCACCAGCTGAAGTTACATGAAGGACTGTCCTTCTCAACCTCTTATTAGATTAGATTAGATTTCCTTATGTGGAAACAGGCCCTTCAGCCCAAACCGCCCCTCTGAAGAGAAACCCAACCAGACCCATTCCCCTACCATATATTTATCCCTGACTAACACTGTGGGCAATTTAGCATGGCCAGTTCACCTGACCCGCACATCTTTGGATTGTGGGAGGAAACTGGAGCAAACCCATGCAGACACGGGGAGATTGTGCAAACTCCACACAGACAGGTGGGAATTGAACCCAGGTCCCTAGTGCTGTGAGGCAGCAGTGCTAGCCACTGAGCCACTGTGCCACCTCTTACTGCCAGGGTTGGAGGGTTTGAGCCATAGGGAGAGGCTGAATAGGCTGGGGCTGTTTTCCTTGGAGGCTGAGGGGTGACCTAATAGAGGTTTATAAAATCATGAGGGGTGTGGATAGGGTAAATAGACAAAGTCTTTTGCCCAGGGTGGGGGAGTCCAAAACCAGAGGGCACAGGTTTAAGGTGAGAGGGGAAAGATTTAAAAGGGGCCTAAGGGACAACATTTCCATGTGTGTATGGAATGAGCTGCCAGAGGAAGTGGTGGAGGCTGGTACAATAACAACATTTAAAAGGATCTGGATGGGTATATGAATAAGAAGGGTTTAGAGGGATATGGGCCAAGTGCTGGCAAATGGGATTGGATTTAGGATATCTGATTATCATGGACGAGATGGACTGAAGGGTTTGTTTCTGTGCTGTACAGCTCTTTACTCTCCCCTTGCCTTAGATGTGGTGACCCTCAGGATAAACCACCAACAATCATCTCTCTCTCTATTGAGAGAGAGCAAGCCTCTGGCCAGGTAAGTCTGCTGCAACGTTTATGCCTGAAAGTAAAGGAAAAGACTGGTATTATTCAATGCGATTCGCTGTCTTGGGATGTACCAAAGTGTTTCGGAGTCACTTAAAGACTTTCTGAAGGAAGTGGTGGATGTGGGTACAGTTACAGCATTTAAAAGACTTTTGGGTAAGTCCGTGAATAAGAAATGTTGGAGGGATATGGGCCAAGTGCAGGCAGGTGGGACTAGTTTAGTTTGGGATTATGGTCAGTGTGGACCGAAAGGTCTGTTTCCATGCTCCAAATGGAGCAGAGACTTTGTGTCCAGAACATGACACGAAAATGCCCGAGATGCTGTATCCACTGGGGTGGCATGGTGGCTCAGTGGTTAGCACTGCTGCCTCACAGCGCCAGGACCCGGGTTCGATTCCACCCTTAGGTCTGTGTGGAATTTACCCATGTCTGCGTGGGTTTCCTTGGGTGCTCTGGGCTTCCTCCCACAATCCAAAGCTGTGCAGGGTAGGGTGGATTGGCCATTCTAAATTGCCATTAGTGATAGGTCAGGGGTCAATATAGGGTAGGGGAATGGGTCTGGGTGGGTCACTCTTCAGAGGGTCGGTGTGGATTTGTTGGACCGAAGGGCCTGTTTCCACACTGTAGGGATTCTAAATTTAAATCCTACTTGTAGGAGAGTAGAACAGGCAGATATGGTTTGGAAGTCATGTTAGTCTTGGCCTTTCAGAGGCACCTGACTTCATCCAGAATTAGACTCCTCTGACAGTGTGGAATTCTTTCCATAGTGCACTGGGAGTTACACCCTGGGTTATCTGCTCAAGGAAGTGGAGCGGGGCTTGACCCCACAAGATACAGAGACAAATGCAACTGTTTTGGTTCACCAACAGTCTGTTGGCATAGTCCAACTTGTTAGGGACCAGGCCAGACCCCTCAAAGTATTTTAAGAAGGTAGCCTACACCCTAACTTTTCCTTATTTTAAAGGCAGATGTGAAGTGGGTGTTCCAGAGTAATACAACTAGTCAAACCACCCGGCTTTAAGCAAAACAGAATTTATTTAAACTCTACAGTCGCAACACGAACAAAAGAAAGCAGAATTTAGAATAACTTAACCATTAGAAAACTTAATTCACCCGACTCAGCAACTTAACCAAGGAGCTGTTCCAATTCCCATCACATCCCATAAATACACCCCTTGGCCAAAAGTAAATTCAGACGCAGGTTCTTACAGGCAGGAGAGGTATCTGGGAGAAAAGTCAGCCAGGGATCATCTGCTGAAACATGAAACTTTTTTGCATTTCAGCAGCTTCCGTTGCAGCTAAACCAAACTAGGGGAAAAAACCTGAGTTGGGAGGATTGACCACTCCCCTGCTGTTGTTATGGTAGGCATTTCCAGACATTTAGGCATCTCTGCTTTTACAACCTCTCTTGAAAAAGACCCAAAGACAAAATAATATTGTTAAAGTGAAAGCATCATCACAAACTTCAGACCATGCACGGATTCCCTTCCTAATCTACCCAGCTTTCTCCCTGATAAACTCTTCACCGCACTGCTCCCTGTGCAGGAACATGTTCCCCTGGGTCAGGTGGACATCGTCCTCAATTTGCTAAGTGTGGGCGGGACTTATTCCTAGAGACTTCATAGCATCGTACAGTTTTTGCAGCAGCCAAAGATGCCTTTTGTCCAACTGTTTCTGCACTGGTCATCAAACATCCATCTATTTTAATTAAAAACTGAAAGAGCTGCAGCATCTATGGAGAGAAATGGGAATTAATGTTTTGAATCGAGTGACCTTCCTCAGAACTGATGGTATCTGGGACAATATTGGGTTGAATGCAGAAGATAGGGTGGTGAGAGTGGAATCTCATTGTTAGCCACTAACAGTCCCCCATTAACAGCTATTCACCCTCCCAGCCAGATCGCTATCCACACCTTTGTCTGTCTAACTGTGCCTCTCTCTCTCTTTAGGCTCTATACCCACCTCTCGTCTGCTCCTTCCCCTGCTTCCTGCACCCTCTCTTCTGCATATAAACTGACATTTTCCCAGCTAGCATCAGTTCTGAGGGAAGGGTCACTGGAACTGAAACGTTAACTCTGATTTCTCTCCACACTTGGTGCCAGACCTGCTGAGCTTTTCCAGCAATGTCTGCTTTCATTTCTGATTGACAGTATCCGCAGTTCATTCGGTTTTTATTTAAAATAGATGGATGTTTGATGACCAGCGCAGAAAGGGTTGGCTGAATTTCCAGCGATTTCTGTTTTCCGTTCATTTTAATGCCATTTCCCAGTGTTTGGCCCCACAGCCTTGTATGTGTTGAGGACTTGTCTAAGTATTTCTTAAATGCCTTCAGGGTTTCCAAGTCTACAATCCTTTTGGATATTTGCATATTCCCTCCATCCTCTGGGTGATTAAAAAAACGTCTTTCGACCAATCCCCTCAAAAGCTTCTACTCCTAACCTTAAAACTGTTCCCCCCCCCCCCGCCTTTATTTATTGGCCCCTTTACAAAAGGGAAAGTTATCTCTGTATCTAACCTGTCTTTACTGCTCGGAATGTTGTACATCTAAATCAGATGGTTCCCCACTCCCTCAGCCTTCTCTGCTCTAAGGAAGACAACTCCAGCCGACTGATCTCTCTTAGAGTCATAGAGATGTACAGCACGGAAACAGACCCTTCGGTCCAACTCATCTATGCCAACCAGATATCCTAAATTAATCTAGTCCCATTTGCCAGCACCTGGTCTATATCCCTCTAAACCCTTCCTATTCATATACCCATCCAGATGTCTTTTAAATGTTATGATTTGGAGATGCTGGTGTTGGACTGGGGTGTTCAAAGTTAAAAATCGCACAACACCAGGTTATAGTCCAACAGGTTTAATTGGAAGCACTAGCTTTCGGAGCGCTGCTCCTTCATCAGGTGGTTGTGGAGAAAAAGATTGTAAGACACAGAATTTATAGCAAATTATAACATTTATTACTATAAATTTGGAGGGATATGGGCCGGGTGCTGGCAGGTGGGACTAGATTGGGTTGGGATATCTGGTCGGCATGGACAAGTTGGGCCG
>NC_057750.1:6092882-6107965 GCF_004010195.1 Chiloscyllium plagiosum | reverse complement strand
GTGAAAAAGTTGCCCCTTAGATCTCTTTTATATCTTTCCCCTCTCACCCTAAACCTATGCCGTCTAGTTCTGGACTTCCTGACGCCAGGGAAAAGACTTTGCCTATTTACCCTATCCATGCCCCTCATAATTTTGTAAACCTCTATAAGGTCACCCCTCAGCCTCCGACGCTCCAGGGAAAACAGCCCCAGCCTGTTCAGCCTCTCCCTGTAGCTCAAATCCTCCAACCCTGGCAACATACTTGTAAATCTTTTATAGCCCTTTCAATTTTCACGACAACTTTCCTATAGCAGGGAGACCAGAATTGAATGCAGTATTCCAAAAGTGGCCTAACTAATTTCGTCATCGCTGAACGGCCCCAGACCAGGTGACATCCTGGTGAATCTCCACTGCACTCCCTCCAGTGCAATTGGTGTTGGCTGCTTTTGTGGTCAATAACGTCTCTAGTGTGTTTGGAACACCAGTCCGTCCTGGGTTAATATTCTAGTCTTGCTGTTCAGCTTGCGATCGAGTACCTTCCACTATTCCTGCACAGGGAATCCAGTCAACAGGAAGAACAGTTTGTTCCTGATGAGATCTATAAAGAAAAGGTCCTCTCTGCATCAGCCATGCTGGTTATTCACAAAACAATAAAGCCTTCCAGTAAGTGTTTAAAGTATCTGAAATGTAGCCCTGTCGAATTTTAGAAACACAACACAGTGTATGACTGACACCAAACACAGCAATTGCTGGAGAAACTCAGCAGGTTTGACATTATCTGTGGAAATAGAAACAGGGTCAGTGTTTTAAGTCACTTCTTCAGAACTGGATCCACTGGGCTTGAAATGGTAACATTTGCGAGAGTGCACATGCAGGTGTGCGCACATCCAAGACGTGGTATTTGCGAGTGTGTGGAGCTTTGAGCTGCATACGTGTTTGCACGTGAGTGAGTGTGCAAATGGGTACATGAACAAGTTTGTTTGTGTGTGTGTTTGCATGTGAGTATGTGCATGTGTGATTGAGTTTGCATATATACGTGAGTGTGTGTGCACGTAGGTGAGTGTGTTTGCAGGTATATGTGAGTGTGTGCATGTGTAAGTACGTTTGCACGTAGATGTGAGTGTGTGCACATATGAGTATGTGCACGTGTGTGTGCGCATGCATGAGAGTGTGTGGACACGTGAGTGTGTTTGCATGTGCATGTGAGCGTGTGTGCACGTGCATGTGTGTATGCATGTATGAGTGTGTGTGCACGTGCACATGTGTGTGCGTGTGCATGTATGTATGCACATGTGTGTGCGCATGCATGTGTGCGTATGCATGCGTGAGCGTATGTGTGTATGCACATGTGAGCATGTGTGCGCGTGCATGTGTGTGTATGCACGCGTGAGCGTGTGCGCGCGTGCATGTGTGTGTAAGCATGCGAGTGTGTGCACGCATGCATGTGCAAATGTGTGCACATGCAAAAGTGTATACATGAGGGAGTATATTTGCATGTGCATGCGAGTGTAAATGTGGGAGTGTTTGCACATATGTGCAAATATGTGTATGTTGGAATGTGTACATGTGTGTGTAAGTGTTTGCACATATGTACAAGTGTGCATGTCTGAGTGTGTTTGCATGTGAATGTGAGCTTTTAGGGGAGTATGCATGTGTGAGTGTGAGAGAATGGCTGTGTGTGTGTGAGAGTAGGTGCGTTCGTGCATCTGTGTGTGAGAATGTATGTGTGCACACACGCACACACACACACACACATCTGCCATGGTTGTTGGCAGTGCCCATTCACTTAGATTAGGCACTGGAGCAAGTTGAGTTGTTGGTAGCGTTGACTGGACATGACCAATCCACTCAGCGCCTTGGTACACTCTCCAGAGTGCTGAGTGTGGACAGTGCAACTGGAAGCGAGGCACTTAGCAGATCAAAGCAACTCGGAGACAGTGAGGACTTCAGATGCTGGAGAATCAGAGTTGGTAAAGTGTGGCGCTAGCAATTAAAAGTCACAAACAATAGCAGCATCAGTTATCCAATTAGATTGTTCACCTCTGGGGTATTCCAGGTGCCTGCAGGTGTTTAAAGGAATTATCAGGTGAAAGCTGTCTTAACCACAAATCAAGGGACATTAGTGAGACTTTGATCTCCTTCGTTTAGAAAGGGTACTGCAAAGAAGAGTTTCTGTTTTGAGTAGATCATTCGATAAGGAAAGATTGGGCTTTGGTTAATATTTGGTTGTTAGGGCATAGGTTTAGGGTGAGAGGGAAGGATTTAAAAGGGACCTAAGGGGCAACGTTTTCACACAGAGGGTGGTACGAGTACAGAATGAGCTGCCAGAGGAAGTGGTGGAGGCTGGTACAATTACAGCATTTAAAAGGCATCTGGATGGGTATATGAGTAGGAAGGGTTTGGAGGGATATGGGCCAAGTGCTGGCAAATGGGACTAGATTCATTTAGAATATCTGGTCGGCATGGATGAGTTGGACCGAAGGGTCTGTTTCCGTGCTGTACATCTCTATGACTCTATTATCAAGTTGTGGGATCTTGCTGTGCACAATCGGGCCACCACATTCAAATGTTGACTGCTCTTCCCCAATGAAAAGTACTTGATTAGCTGCAAATTGTCTTGCAATGTCCTTGGGACGTGAAAGGCGCTTTGTAAATGCACGTCTGTGTTTCCTCGATGTTTTGAGACTGAAATGGGGAATTTCTGCTCTCCAGGTTATGGCCACACGACCCCAATCTCTGATGGGGGAAAGGGTTTCTCCATCTTCTTCGCTGCCCTGGGGGTCCCCTTCACCATGCTGCTTCTCGCTGTGATTGTGCAGAGGCTGATGATCTACCTGACCGATCGGCCCATCCAGGCAGTCCAGGAGAGGTTAGGCTACTCGAAACGGCGGGTGACCCAGGTGCACTGCCTCCTGATGTTCCTGTTCACCCTCATCGGCTTCTTCCTCATCCCCGCCGCCATTTTCAGCGCCATCGAGAAAGATTGGACCTACCTCAATGCCTTCTATTTCTGCTTCATCTCCCTCAGCACCATCGGCCTGGGGGACTACGTTCCTGGAGGTCAAGACAACCAGACCCTGCAGCCACTTTACAAGATATCAGTCACCTGTGAGTAACAGCTCCTCACCCGTACCTGACTGGCTCAGCCTTCTGGCTGGAATCTCTCTCTCTCACTGTCTCTGTCTCACACACTCTCTGTGTCTCACATTCTCACTGTGTGTGTGTGTGTGTGTGTCTCTCTCTCTTTCTATCTGTCTCTCTCCCCCTCTCTCCAATGTCTGTCTGTCTCTCCTTGCCCTGTATCTGTCTTGCTCTGTGTCTCTCTCTCTCTCTCTCTGTCTCTCTTGCTTCTCTGTGTATCTCTCTCTGTCTCCCATTCTGTCTTCCTTTCACTGTCTCCCTCTCTATCTCCCCCAGCCACTCTCTCTCCCCTCTGTCATGTCCTTCCAACCTCATTCTCTCTGTGTGTCTCTCTCTTGCTCTCTGCATGTTTCTCTGTCTGTCTGTGTGTGTCTCTCTCTTTCTGTGTGTGTGTCTCTCTCTCTGCCTCTCTGTCTCTTTGTCTCTCTTTCTGTCTGTATATGTATGTGTGTCTCTGTCTCTCTCTGTCTCTGTCTATCTCTATCTCTGTGTCTCTTTCTCTCTTTCACCATCTCTCTCTGTCTCTCTCTCTCTCTCACCCACATACACTCTAGCCCTCAGCCACTCTCTCTCCCCTCTGTCCTGCCCTCCCAGCCTCCCTCTCTCTTTCTCTCTCTCTCTCTCTCTCACGCACTCTCTCTCTCCTGACAATATGCCCCCCAGCTTCCTCTGCCCTGCGCCCTCTTTCTGCTTTTCTCGCTCCATCTCTCCCCTCCTCTCTCTCTTTTCCCTCATCATCCTTTCTCTCTACCGAGCTCCCTCATTGTGTCAAATGAATCCTCTCAGAATCTCTAATCGCACGATCTAACCCTGTGTTGCCCCAAGGGCTGGTGTCGGTGATGTGGCCAAACAAAGTAGTAAGCGCAGGGCCTGAGTAGAAATGAGGCAGCGGAGCGAGCTCTGTGAATTGGTCTATCACCATCTGTCAGCCTGACTTATTTTGTTAAAGGAAGAACTTGCATTCATATAGCGCCGACCACAACCTTGGGACTTCCCATTTTAATGGCCTGGAAGATACTCCCATGAGTGGAGTCAACAGCAGTTTGCATTTGTGTGGAGCCTTTAAAGTGACAAAATATTTTAAATGGGTGCTATGTTGTGGAGAGAGATGCTAAACCTGGTTTCTCCACAGATAGATCCCACAAACTGACCCATTTGTTTTAATCAGTGAAAGGCACAAGGATCAAGGATCAAGAAAAGGCAGAAAAGTGGATTTGAGGATAATAAACTCGGCCATGACCTCATTGCAGGCTGAATATATTTCTTCTCCCATGTCTTAGAGACTGAACATGGTGTTAACAGCAGATAAATATCCTGTGCTGTCCTTCAAAATTAGAGTGTTGTGAGGTCCTTTGTGTCCAAATAAGTGAATAGATTGAGGGTCTCAGCTGCGACAGTGCGGCACTCCCTCAGCACTGACCATCTGACGGTGCGGCACTCCCTCAGCACTGACCCTCCGACAGTGCGGCACTCCCTCAGCACTGACCCTCCGACAGTGCGGCACTCCCTCAGCACTGACCATCTGACAGTGCGGCACTCCCTCAGCACTGACCCTCCGACAGTGCGGCACTCCCTCAGCACTGACCCTCCGACAGTGCAGCACTCCCTCAGCACTGACCCTCCGACAGTGCGACACTCCCTCAGCACTGACCATCTGACGGTGCGGCACTCCCTCAGCACTGACTCTCCGACAGTGCGGCACTCCCTCAGCACTGACCCTCCGACAGTGCGGCACTCCCTCGGCACTGACCCTCCAACACTGCGGCGCTCCCTCAGCACTGAGCCTCCAACAGTGCGGTGCTCCCTCAACACTGACCCTCCGACAGTGCAGCACTCCCTCGGCACTGACCCTCCAACAGTGCGGCACTCCCTCAGCGCTGACCTTCCGACAATGCGGCGCTCCCTCAGCGCTGATCCTCCGACAGTGCAGCGCTCCCTCAGTGCTGAGCCTCCGACAGTGCGGCGCTCCCTCAGCGCTGACCCTCTGAGAGTGTGGCACTCCCTCAGCACTGACCCTCCGACAGTGCGGCACTCCCTCAGCGCTGACCGTCCGACAGTGTGGCATTCCCTCAGCACTGACCCTCTGACAGTGTGGCACTCCCTCAGCGCTGACCGTCCGACAGTGTGACATTCCCTCAGCACTGACCCTCCGACAGTGCGGCACTGCCTCTGCACTGACCCTCCGACACTCCCTCAGCGCTGACCGTCCGATAGTGTGGCATTCCCTCAGCACTGACCCTCTGACAGTGCGGCACTCCCACAGCACTGACCCTCTGATAGTGTGGCACTCCTTCAACACTGACGCTCAGACAATGCGGCACTCCCCTAGCATTAGTCCTCTGACAGTGTGGTGATCCCTCAGCACTGACCCTCCAATGGTTGGGTGCTCTCTCAACACTGACCCTCAGACAGTGCGCTGGTTTTGTGCTCAATGCTCTTGGAATAGGACTTGAACTGTGACCTTCTGACTCAGTAAAGAGTGCGAGGGAGCAAGTGACAGTTGTGAACGTGGGGTTGACAGGAGTATCATTGGCTTCTGCGTGGTTAAGTTAGAGAGTAACTGCGCACCTTCATCTCCTGCAGTTTACCTCCTGTGTGGCCTCACAGTGATGCTTCTTCTCATCCAGACATCCCAGAAGGCAATGGGACTGCACCTCCTGACCCAGATCTTCAACCTCCCTCTGGCTGATGACAGTGAAGAAGAGGATGAGGAGCTTGCCCTAAATTCAACGGGCGCCCACCCCTCTCTCCAGCTCAATGGGCTGAAAGCTGACCCCCGACCTCTCGCTCACCCCGAACCCCCTTCCTACAATTCCATTTCGCCATCCAGCGATCAGCGAGAGAGCCAGAGACTGGAGCCTCTCCCTACCAGTGGCGGAACCCCTAAATGTGGTTGACATGGTGACCGGGTGGGAATGGGTTAATGGTCAGAGGTGGAGGCTCATGCCCTTATCTCTTGAGGCTGAGTCGATTTTGAGTTGGCCAGCAAGAGGCCTTGGTGGCCCCCAGGGCTCTTATGTCGCCATTTTGGCTCCCCCCACCCCGGGCTTGCTGGCGCGGCCTTCTATCTGGGCCCCTGGCACACATGGGTGGGGGAGCAACCCTCACTTTGCCGTCCTGCCCAGTTGGCATCTCGGATCAGAACCCCACTCCCACCCTCCCTGTTACCACCCTCCTCCCCATCAAGCCATGCCAGCCAAGCCCTAGCTCTGCCACCTCCAGTCTGCCCGTTGCCCCGGTAACATGACGTTTATTGGAATGTTGGTGCAAAATGGCGGTGCCTTTCCAAATTCTGCTCTCAAGTATTTACAGCAATTCTGTTTAAAAGGAGGGAGGAAATTGTCCATAGAAAACCAGCAGCATGGTGGGCAAGTGTGCCATCTGGCATGGCCTTTTGGGGCAGGGGGTGAGAACTGCAGCAACGTCCCCTGTAGTTCATAGATGGTATAGAACAAGGCTATTCACTTCCCTGCGTGTCACTCTTCTACCTTGTACGAGGAGCCACGACCATCTTGTTTCCAGTGTTGAAATGGTATCTCCATTCACACTTGGTAGGCCGAGATCTACAACACTGCTTCTCATAGACTCATACAGCACAGAAACAGACCCTTCGGCCCAACCAGTCCAAACTGAACGTAATCCCAAACTAAACAAGTCCCATCTGCCTGCTCCTGGCCCATATCCCTCCAAACCTTTCCTATTCAGGAACCGAAACAAATGTCTTTTAAATATTGTCATTGGACGCACATCCGCTCCTTCCTCAGGAAGTACACTCCACACCCTGTGTATAAAAAAAAAATTGCCTCTCCTGTCTTTTCTAAATCTCTCTCCTCACCTTAAAAATGCTCCCCCCATTTTCAAATCCCCCATGCTAAGAAAAAGACAACTTTAATTAACTCTACCTGTACCTCTCATTATTTTATAAATGTCAATCAAGTTGTCTCTCAAACTCCTACAGTCCCATGAAAAAAGTTTCCCAGTCTATCCAACCTTCCTTTATAACTCAAACCTTCCAAACCCGGCAACATCCTGGTAAATCTCTTCTGAACCCTCTCCAGCTTAATAATATCCTTCCAAAAACTTACTGACTCGGATACTTGATTTTGCCTTAAACAAGGGAAGCCATTAAACAAGGTGCTGAACAGCTTCTACGATCGGAAGAGCATTTGTCAGTTTCCGGGAACTCAGTCTCGCGATAGCACCATCTGGCGCATGCGTTTATGGTCTTGGCCATTTTTCTCATGAGTGATGGGAATACCTGTAGAGTAATGTAAAACACTTACTTTTGCAAAGGGCTGTATAACAACCATTACCTAAAAAAAATCCAGTCGCTGATGCTTGATGTGCTCGTGTTTCTTTGTTTTTGCCAACGTTTTTGCATGTTCTTCAGTGCAGGTAAATTGAATACACTTACCTCTTTGGTGTTACGTTTTTTTGTGGGACCTAGAAATCTTCGGATAATCGAGGTCCCTCTGTATTCATTTTGTTTGCACAAAATGGGAACTGGGGGGGAAAAGAAATGGCTGCTGATTATTTCCCGAGTTGACCCTGAGTTATTGTTGTCCTCCTCCAATATAAATGGTCGTGCTTGTTTGAGATTTGACACTCTTGCGTGTGTCCTGATGAGAGCAATGTTGTCTTTTCAGTGAGATTCAAATTCTGTACTACTGATTTGGTTTGATTTACTCTAGTCACGTGTACCTAAGTACAGTGAAAAGTTCTGTTTTGTGCGCAGTACAGGCAGATGGTAGCTCACAAGGGCACACAGGTCGTAGGGTGCTTAGACAAAGCGAGGTACGCAGGGTTACCCTGCACAAGAGGTGCACAAAGCAAGATGAACATTAGCAAGATCAAAATAAAAAGCAAAGGAAGTGCAGATCCTGTAAATCAGGAGGCAAAAGAGAAATTGCTGGAAAAGCTCAGCAGGTCTGGCAGCATCTGTGGAGAGAAATCAGAGTTAACGTTCATAGATTTCATAGAATCCCTACAGTGTGTCCCCCTCCAACTCTATTTTGATTTAACCCCTGCCCTCCTCTTCGCTGTTTGATCACACAGCGTTGCCCTTTGATGTGAAGGGCACTGCTTGTCACTGGCCACTCGGCTGTTTACTATCTTCCTGGTGGTGGAAACTGAATAAAGATTCGTGCACCTTGTGTCTCTCACTGTGTCTCACACCTGCACACACACAACATGGGGGCTGGGGAAACATAAGCACTACCGCAGTTAGGCGGTAAATTTTAAAAGAAAAAAAATCCCTACAGTGTGGAAACAGGCCATTCAATCCAACAAGTCCACACCGACCCTCTGAAGAGTAACCCACCCAGACCTATTCCCCTACCCTATTACTCTACATTTACCCCTGACTAGTGCACTTAACCTATACATCCCTGAACTGTACGGGCAATTTAGCACAGCCAATCCACCCTAACCTGCACATCTTTGGACTGTGGGAGGAAACCGGAGCACCCGGAGGAAACCCACGCAGACACGGGGAGAATGTGCAAACTCCACACAGACAGTCGCCCCGAGGCGGGAATTGAACCCGGGTCCCTGGTGCTGTGAGGCAGCAGTGCTAACTGCAGAACTGAGGAAGGGTCGCCAGAACTGAAAGGTTAACTCTTGATTTTTCTTCACAGATGCTGCTTTACCTGCAGAGCGTTAGCTGCAACTTCTGTTTTTGATTCATTAGTGAGGTCAGTATTATTAAAAGTTAGAGGGATCCATTCAGCAGTCGAGAAGGCAGGGAAAAGGCAGGTCTTGAACCTGTTGGTGTGTGTGACTCTTTTTAATATCTGTTCCCAGCTGGATCCTCACCGCTTCTGGCATCTGGATGGGTACTTGAATAGGAAGGTTTTAGAGGGATATGGGCCAAGTGTTGGCAAATGGCTCTAGATTGGGTTGGGATATCTGGTCAGCATGGATGAGTTGGACCGAAGGGTCTGTTTCCATGCTGCACATCTCTATGACTGCTCTCCTTCCCTCTCAGATTCACTTTCTATGATTCTCAAGAAAAAGGCTGTTGTTTGCCACTCCAGGTCTGTCACCCTCCTGTACTTTGATAATTAGCTTTTCCTTGGTCTGAAAGGTAGAGCATAGCAAGAGGCAGTTTTGCCCACTGTGACCCCATAGCCAGACATTCAGGTCCTGGGTTTTTATCCACAAGGAATGGGGGAGCTGGGGGGTGGGGTGGGGGGATGTTTGAAACTATATCCTCGGAACTGTACCCCTGCAACACTGACCACTTTCTATTGAAGCAGAAACTAAAGGAGAAAATGGAGTTATATTTCATAGTGTCATAGAGATGTACACCTTCAGTCCAACTCGTCCACGCCGACCAGATATCCTAACCTAATCTAATCCCATTTGCCAGTACTTGGCCCATATCCCTCCAAACCCTTCTTACTCATATACCCATCCAAATGCCTTTTAAATGTTGTAATTGTACCAGCCTCCACCACTTCCTCTGGCAGCTCATTCCATACACGCACCACCCTCTGCGTGAGAAGGTTGCCCCTTAGGTCCCTTTTATATCTTTCCCCTCTCACCCTAAACCTAGTTTTGGATTCCCCCACCCCAGGGAAAAGACCTTGGCTCTTCACCCTATCCACGCCCCTCATGATTTTATAAAGCTCCATAGGGTCATCCCTCAGCCTCCGACGCTCCAGAGAAAACAGCCCTTGTCTGTTCAGCCTCTCCCTATAGCTGAAACCCTCCAACCCTGGCAACATCCTTGTAACTCCTTTCTGCACCCTTTCAAGTTTCACGACATCCTTCCGATAGCAGGGAGACCAGAATACAACCCAAAGGAAGGGATACTCTGAATGTAAAAACAGGGATGCCGATTCTAGTTGGAGACAGTCCCATCCAGGTCAACCAATCTCTCCATCTCAAGTTAAATGAAGCAGGTATTTATTTTCAGGTGGGGGGTGCTGTTAAATTGTCCTATGACCCACCCACTGGTCAGCAGACCAAGGAGATTATATCTTAATCCTCAAGGATTTCAGGACATTTTTTCAGAGATCCTGTACCAACTGGCTGTATTTATGACTGACATGTTAATGTATTGCTCCTGATGTCAAGGTGACCTCATGGCTCTGAGCTATTTTCAGCTTGTGACTGGTTATGCCGGTGTTCATTTGAATAATGACTCATCGAATGTGCATGTGTTTGTCTGAGCAGGTGTCATTATCTAGAATCCTCTTAGCTCTCACTGACACCCAGCCCTTGAGAGATTGGATTGTTTGACTGGTCTTAGACTGTGTGCTCAGGGCTCTTGGTAGTGTCCCCACCTCCAAGCCTAGAGACCCACGTTCAACTCCCAGCTGTTCCAGAGAGTGTTCATGACGATCTCTAAAAGGATTGATTTAAAACGAGGGCTGGACTGCGTTTTCAATGTAACTTGGTGACCCAACGAGGCAACAATTACTCCGATTCAATTAGGTTTTCGCAGACAGGCAGGAGGCTGGAGGAACACAGCAAGCCAGGCAGCATCAGTGGGCGGAGAAGTCCATACATCTCTGTGACTCCGTGAAATGTAATTCCATTCCCTCTTTTAGTTTCTCCTTCATTTTTTTGCTTTAAGCAAAAGAAAGTTGCCAGAGTCCCATAGGGCTGCCCATGAGGCTGAGAGAGACAACTGGTGGTGAGTTTAAGCTGGGGCTCACTGCAGTTAAAAAGCTGAGACCTTCACAGTAACCTCAGCCGGTTTGGGAATTCAACCCATCCACTGTTGGTGTCACTCTGCATGGCAAACCAACTGTCTGGGAGATATTGAGGACTGCTTAGAACATAGAACATTACAGCGCAGTACTGGTCTTTTGACCCTTAATGTTGCGCCAACCTGTGAAACCAATGTAAAGCCTGTCTAACCTACACTATTCCATTATCATCCATATGTTTATCCAATGACCATTTAAATGCCCTTAAAGTTGGCGAGTCCATTACTGATGCACTGGAGAGTCAGAGTCGATAGCGTGTCGCTGGAAAAAGCACAGCAGGTCAGGCAACATCCGAGGAGCAGAAGAATTGATTTTTTGGGCAGGACCCTTTATTAGGATTGGGGAAAGGGACTGAGAGATTAATATGGAGAGTGGTGGGGCTGGGGGGAAGGTAGGTGGGATGGTGTTAGGTGGACGCAGGTAGGAGATGATTGTGACGGGTGGGTAAGCGGATAGGTGGGAAGGAAGAAGGACAGGTAGATGAGGTCAAGGGGGCATGGTTGGGTCAGGCAGGTGTGTTGGATCTGGGATGGGGTCAGGGAGGGGGGGGGTGCGGAAGGGATATTCGGAAACTGGTTGCATCAACGTTGAGGCTGTGTGGTTGTAGGCTCCTGAGGCAGAAGATGAGGTGTTCCTCTTCCAAGCTTGGCCTTGTGTAGGAGCCCAGAATGGCGATGTCATGGGGGGAGTGGGAGTTGAAATGGATGGCCACTGAAAGGTTGGGTTGGTTGGTGCGTACGGACCAGCTATCCATCCAACTGAGCTAACTAATCCCCAGCTAGGGGCAGTAACACTGGGGAAACCACTTCGATGTCACTCATCTCAATTCTTTAAAAAGAATTATTACAGCAAACCTCCCATTTATAGCCCACTCCTGGTTGCCCTTGTGAAAAGGCAGTGCTGAGCAGTGTCCTTGTGTGGTAAGTACACCAGCCCCTATGGTCCTGTTAAAGAGGACATATGGCCTGGTGATAATGAAGGAACGGTCAAAAAATGTCCACAGGGGTATGGTGCGTGACTCCAATGGAATGGTGTTCCTTCAAGATCAAAGGTCAGCCTTGCCCAGCCCCTGAACATCTGATTGGCAGCTCTCACCCTTCCCCACTTGGATCATGGGAAGGCACTGGTAACGTCACTGGGGCTAGAATAACCAGGCTTGTGCTCTGGGGTAAACAGAGAGTGCAGGAGAAACTCAGCAGTACAGATGTACAGCACGGAAACAGACCCTTCGGCCCATCTCATCCATGCCTACCAGGTATCCAAAACTAATCTAATCCATCATTTGGACCAGAGATTTGCCATCATTTGGTGAGAGGAACAGAGTGAGGCTGTTGTGACTTCATTAGAAATGTTCATGGCACATGGGTTCAAATGCTACCAGGGCAGATAATGAAATTTGAATTCAATAAAAAAAATCTTTAATTAGCAGCTGATCTAATCATGACTGTGTCACTTGTCACAGCAATCCATCTGGTTCACTACTGCCCCTTTAGGGAGAGAAATGTGCCATCTTTACCTGGTCTGGGCCTACATGTGACTCCAGACCCACAGCAATGCGGTGGATCCTTAACTGCTCTCAGAAATGGCTGAGCAAACCATTCAGTTCAGGGGTAATTAGGGATGGGCAATAAATGTAGGCCCAATTAGCGACACCCACATTCTCTAAATGAACTTCAAAAAAGTGAGCATGATTAGGTTAGATTAGATTCTCTACAGTATGGAAACAGGCCCTTCGGCCCAACAAGTCCACACCGCCCCTCCGAAGAGAAACCCACCTAAAACCCCATTCCCCCTGACTAACGCACCTAACACTGCGGGCAATTTAGCACGGCCAATTCGCCTGACCTGCACACCTTTGGATTGTGGGAGGAAACCGGAGCACCCGGAGGAAACCCACGCAGACACGGGGAGAACGTGCAAACTCCACACAGACAGGCGGGAATCGAACCCAGGACTCTGCATCATGTCTAAAGAGAATCTTAAAAAAAAAGAATATGTCCAGAAAAATATGAAAGCTGTGTTTTTATTGTGGAGCATGCTTACTCTGAAGGCATTGCTAAGGACTAGGCCAGACCACTCAAAACATTCTTAAGCAGGCAGCCCCAGACCATAACTTTGCAATTTGTTTTGGTAAGTGTACAGTGACAGTTACCTGGAGTAAGTTAGCTAGGTTGACTACTAGATTTTAAAACAGACAAACATTTATTCACAAAATTACACAATGAAACACAAAGAACAGAATAAAGAACCCTTACAGAACTCCATCTATCTAAACTAGACTTAAATATGCTGTTCCGAATATCCCCAATAAACAAGCTCCCAATAAACAAACTCCCTTTGGGGTGGCACGGTGGCTCAGTGGTTAGCACTGCTGCCTCACAGCGCCAGGGACCCAGGTTCGATTCCAGCCTCGGGTGGCTGTCTGTGTGGAGTTTGCACATTCTCCCCGTGTCTGCGTGGGTTTCCTCCTATCGTTCAAAGATGTGAGCTGGCCATGCTAAATTGCCCATAGTGTTAGGTGCATCATGGGTCTTGTTGGGTTACTCTTCGGAGGGTCGGTGTCGACTTGGTGGGCTGAATGGCCTGTTTCCATACTGTAGGGAATCTAGTCTTTAAAAAAAAATATATAAATGGAACGCATGCTTAAAGGTTGAAGTTGAAGGGCAGAAAGAGAGAGTTTCCACGCAGCTCACTGTTGAACTCCTCACCAGTTCAGGACTGAACTAAACTGCTAAGTTAGAGAGTCGACCACTCCACATTCATTATACAGGTCACTTCTAAAAGATGACCACTTTGGACTGAAGTCTCATCTGTTCACATTTAAACAAAGGGCCTCTCAAAATCCTTTTCATCTCTGTACCAAACCAGACTGATCAGAGTCCGGCCTGGTTTATTACCCCTCTGAAAAAAGTCATGGACAGAGTCTTGAGCCAAGGAAGCTTTTAGGAAAAAAAGGGACCAGCTTTGTGACAGTAAAACATATTAAAAAGTGATAATTAAGAATTAGGCCTATTTTAATTGATGGTTTATGAATATATATTTGTGTTATGTATTTCTAAATACATTGAACATAGAATCCCTATGTTCAGGTTCAGTGTGGAAGCAGGCCATCCAGCCTATAATGTCCAAACCGACCCTCTGAACAGCATCCCACCCAAACCCACCCCCTACCTATCCCTGTAAACCTGCATTTCCCATGGCCAACACACTTAACCAACACATCCCTGGACACCATGGGGCAATTTTCCATGGCTAATCCACCTAACCTGCGCATCTTTGAACTGTGGGAGGAAACCAGAGCACCTGGAGGAAACCCACGCAGACACGGGGAGAATGTGCAAACTCCGTACAGATAGTCACCAAGGCTGGAATTGAACTTGGGTCCCTGGCACTGTGGGGCAGCAGTGCTAACCACTGATCCACTGTGCAACCCTCTGATGTATATGCAGATATGCACATATTGGAAGCAATATATATTGGTGCATGGGGCCCTGTTCTTTGTAAACAGAAGAACATATGGTGCACTGCACCATTTCCAACTCACAACACAGGTGATATCCATTCACCAATTCATTCCTCAGGACAATGCCTTGGCCAATCAGAGTCAACGTGCCCACTTAAATTGAAGCAAAGTTTGGCCGACAACAAAAACCGAAAGAACTCTAAACATTGGAAATTCTTGTCTGTTCTCAGAATACTTCTAAAGAAGGGTCACTAGACCTGAAATACTAACTCTGATTTCTCTCCACAGATGCTGCCATACTTGCTGAGCTTTTCCAGTAATATCTGGTTTGCGTTTTGGTAGTTAACTGTCAGTCATCATCCAACTAATGCATTGTCCATAGCAATGTCTCGACCAATCCAACTCCACTTGTTACTCAATCAATTCAGCCTCCTCAGACAGTGTAAATGTATTGTTCTTCCTTTACATTGTGAAATGTAATGATGAGTGCAAGATGCAAAGAATTGACAACATTTTCTTTAGCAATACATACAATGGACAATTTGTACAAATTACATGTTCTACTAGAGACATTTGGTAATGCTTCCAATGCGGTCTCCTCTACACTGGGGATACTGGGCGCCTCCTAGCAGAGCACTTTAGGGAACATCTCCGAGACACCCGCACCAATCAACCAAACCGCCCCGTGGCCCAACATTTCAACTGCCCCTCCCACTCTGCCAAGGACATGGAGGTCCTGGGCCTCCTTCACCACTGCTCCCTCACCACCAGACGCCTGGAGG
>NC_057750.1:6088954-6092309 GCF_004010195.1 Chiloscyllium plagiosum | reverse complement strand
CCATCCAGATGCCTTTTAAATGTTGCAATTGTACCAGCCTCCACCACTTCCTCTGGCAGCTCATTCCATACACGTACCACCCTCTGTGTGAAAAAGTTGCCCCTTAGGTCTCTTTTATATCTTTCCCTCTCACCCTAAACCTATGCCCTCTAGTTCTGGACTCCCCCACGCCAGGGAAGAGACTTTGTCTATTTATCCTATCCATGCCCCTCATAATTTTGTAAACCTCTATAAGGTCACCCCTCAGCCTCCGATATTCCAGGGAAAGTAGACCCAGCCTGTTAGCCTCTGCCTACAGCTCAAATCTTCCAATCCTGGCAACATCCTTGTAAATCTTTTCTGAACCCTTTCAAGTTTTACAACATATTTCTGAAAGGAAGGAGACTAGAATTGCACGCAATATTCCAACAGTGGCCTAAGCAATGTCCTGTACAGCCGCACATGCCCTCCCAACTCCTGTACTCAATACTCTGACTGATAAAGGAAAGCATACCAAACGCCTTCTTCACTATCCTATCTACCTGTGACTCCACTTTCAAGGAGCTATGAACCTGCACTCCAAGGTTTCTTTGTTCAGCAACACTCCCCGGAACCTTACCATTCAGTGTATAAGTCCTTTACGTGTATTTGCCTTTCCCAAAATGCAGCACCTCCTATTTATCTAAAATAGACCACGAACATAAAACATAGAACATTACAGTGCAGTACAGGCCCTTCGGCCCTCAATGTGGCGCCGACCCATCAAAACCAATGTAAAGCCCATCCAAACTACACTGTTCCATTGTCATTCGTACGTTTATCCAATGACCATTTAAATGCCCTTAATGATGGTGAGTCTACCGCTGTTGCAGGCAGGGCATTCCATACCCTTTCTCCTCTCTGAGTAAAGAACCTAGCTCTGCCATCTGTCCTATATCTATCACCCCTCAATTTAAAGCTATGTCCCCTCATGTTCACCATCACCATCCGAGGAAAAAGGCCTCAATGTCAACCCTGTCTAATCCTCTGATCATCTTGTAAGCCTCTATTAAGTCACCTCTTAGCCTCTTCTCTCTAAAAAAAACAGCCTTAAGTTCCTCCACCTTTGCTCATAAGACCTTCCCTCCGTACCAGGCAACATCCTGGTAAGTCTCCTGTGCACCATCTTCAATGCTTCCACATCCTTCCTATAATGTGGTGACCAGAACTGTACTCAATACGCCAAGCACGGCCGCACCAGAGCTTTGTACAGCTGCAACATAACCTTCAAAGTTTGTGAGAAGATTTGTAGCTCAGGTGCTCGTTGTTGTGGTTCTGTTCGCCGAGCTGGGAATTTGTGTTGCAGACATTTCGTCCCCTGTCTAGATGACATCCTCAGTGCTTGGGAGCCTCCTGTGAAGCGATTCTGTGATGTTTCCTCCGGCATTTATAGTGATTTGTACCTGCCACTTCCGGTTGTCAGTTCCAGCTGTCCGTTGCAGTGGTCGGTATATTGGGTCCAGGTCGATATGCTTATCGATTGAATCTGTGGATGAGTGCCATGCCTCTAGGAATTCCCTGGCTGTTCTCTGTTTGGCTTATCCTATAATAGTAGTGTGGTCCAGTCGAACTCATGCCTCCCAAACTCAATCCCTCTACCAATAAAAGCTAACACAACGTATGCCTTCTTAACAACCCTATCAACCTGGGTGGCAACTTTCAGGGATCTATGTACTTGGACACCGAGATCTCTCTGCTCATCCACACTACCAAGATTCTTACTATTCGACCAGTACTCTGTATTCCTGTTACTCCTTCCAAAGTGAATCACTTCACAATTTTCTATGTTAAACTCCAGTTGTCAGCTCACAGCCCAGTTCTGCAGCTCATCTACGTCCTTCTGTAATCTGTAACATCCTTCCACACTGTCCACAACTCCACCGACTTTAGTATCATCCACAAATTTACTAATCCGTCCTTCTATGCCCTCATCCAGGTCATTTATAAAAATGACAAACAGCAGTGGCCCCAAAACAGATCCTTGCAGTACACAACTGGTAACTGAACTCCAGGATGAACATTTCCCAACAACCACCACTCTCTGTCATCTTTCAGCTAGCCAATTTCTGATCCAAACCGCTAAATCACTCTCAATCCCATGCTCTGTATTCTGTTCAATAACCTACTATGGGGAAACTTAAATGCTTTACTGAAATCCACTTGTTTTGTCACCTTCTCAAAGAACTCAATAAGGTTTGTGAGGCACCACATAACCTTCACAAAACAGTGTTGACTATGCCTGATCAAATTATTCCTTTCTAGATGATTATAAATCCTACCTCTTATAATCCTTTTCAAAATTTGCCCAACAAAAGAAGCAAGGGGAATAGAGACAACCCTGGTAATTATAGGTAATTATAAGGCACAGTGGTCCATAATTACCAGGGTTGTCTCTACTCTCCTTCTTGAACAAAGGTACAACATTTGTTATCCTCCAGTCTTCTGGCACGATAAACTCCTTCTGCACTACTCAGCCCACTGGCCCATCCATTTGAGGTCCTGTTGCACTCTGAGATAAACTTCTTGGCTGTCCACCAGACCTCCAATTTTGGTATCATTAGCAAAGTTACTCACCACACCTTCACATCCAAATCATTCACAGTTGGGTATGTTTAACTTTATCGTGCATGCGGTGGGGTATATGGGAGTTAATTGTAGACACAATGGGTTTTAAGAGAGTTTATTGTATATACAATATAAACACAGTGAGGTATATCAGAATGTATTATACACACAGTGGGGTATATCAGAGTATATTATACACACAGTGGGGTATATTAGAGTTTGTTATAGTCACAGTGAGGGATACCAGATTGTAGTATATATACATTGGGATATATCAGAGGTTAGTATATACACAGTGGAGTATATCAGATTGTATTATACACACAGTGAAGAATATCAGAGTGTATTATACACACAATGGGGTATATCAGTGTGTATTATAAATACAGTGGGGTATATCAGAGTGATTGTACACACAGTGGGGTATATCAGTGTGTATTATAAATACAGTGGGGTATATCAGAGGGATTGTACACACAGTGGGGTATATCAGAGTGTATTACACACGCAATGAGGTATATCACAGTGTATTATACACAGTGGATTATAGCAGAGTGTATTATACACACAGTGGGATACATCACAGTGTGTATGTGAGAGTGCAGGCAAGGATGCCCTGAGGCATGGTACATTGGGGAAACTGAGCAAAGGCTACGACAACAGATGAATGGGCACCGCACAACAATCAACAGACAGGAGGGTTTCCTCCCAGATGGGGAACACTTCAGTGGTCCAGGACATTCAGCCTCGGACCTTCGGGTGACCATCCTCC
>NC_057750.1:6079331-6088227 GCF_004010195.1 Chiloscyllium plagiosum | reverse complement strand
TGTTGGACTATAACCTGGTGTTGTGTGATTTTTAACTTTGTACACCCCAGTCCAACACTGGCATCTCCAAATCATGACTATTATATTCACAGTGAGGTATATCAGAGTGTATTATACACACAGTGGGTATATCACACTATTATAAACACAATGAGATATATCAGAATGTATTATATCAGAGCGTATTATACACACAGTGGGTTATATCAGAACATAGTATACACACAATGGGTTATATCAGCATTTACTATAGACACAGTGATGGATGTCAGAGTATATTATACACAGGGTGGTGTATGTCAGAGTTTATTGCACACACAGTGGAGTATATCAGTGTATTATACATACAGTGGAGTATATCAGAGTGTATTATCCACACAGTGGGAGATATCAGAGTATTATACACACAGTGAGGTATATCAGAGTGTATTATACACACGGAGTATATCAGTGTATTATATACACAGTGCGGTATATCAGAGTTTATTATACACACAGTGGAGTATATCAGAGTGTATTATATAACAGTGCGGTATATCAGAGTTTATTATAGACACAGTGGAGTATATCAGAGTGTATTATACACACAGTGGAGTATATCAGAGTGTATTATACACGCGAAGTATATCAGAGTGTATTATATACACAGTGCGGTATATCAGAGTTTATTATACACACAGTGGAGTATATCAGAATGTATTATATACATAGTGCGGTATATCAGAGTTTATTATACACACAGTGGGGTACATCAGAGTTTATTATACACACAGTGGTGTATATCAGAGTGTATTATATACATAATGCGGTATATCACAGTTTATTATGCACACAGTGGAGTATCTCAGAGTTTATTATACACACAGTGGAGTATATCAGAGTGTATTATACACAAGGAGTATATCAGAGTGTATTATATACACAGTGTGGTATATCAGAGTTTATTATACACACAGTGGAGTATATCAGAGTGTATTATACACAAGGAGTATATCAGAGTGCATTATATACACAGTGTGGTATATCAGAGTTTATTGTAGACACAGTGAGGTATATTAGAATGTATTTTATACACAGTGCGGTATATCAGAGTTTATTATACACAGTGCGGCATTTCAGAGTTTATTATAGATACAGTGTGTTATATTAGAATGTATTGTACACGCAGTGGCGTATGTCAGAGTGTATTATATACACTGTGTGGTATATCAGAGTTTATTGTACACACGGTGACGTATATTAGAATGTATTGTACACACAGTGGGGTCTATCAGAGTTTATTGTAGATACAGTGAGGTATATTAGAATGTATTATACACAGTGGAGTATATCAGAGTTTATTATACAAACAGTGCGGTATATCAGAGTTTATTATAGATACAGTGAGGTATATTAGAATGTATTATACACACAGTGGCATATATCAGAGTTTATTATACAAACAGTGCCGTATATCAGTGTTTATGGTAGATACTGTGAGGTATATTAGAATGTATTATACACACAGTGGAGTATATCAGAGTGTATTGTAGATAGAGTGAGGTATATTAGAATGTGTTATACACACAGTGGAGTATATCAGAGTTTTTTATACACACAGTGCGTTATATCAGAGTTTATTGTAGATACAGTGAGGTATATTAGAATGTATTGTACACACAATGGAGTATATCAGAGTTTATTATACACACAGTGCAGTATATCAGAGTTTATTGCAGATACAGTGAGGTATATTAGCATGTATTGTACACACAGTGGCGTATATCAGAGTTTATTATACACACAGTGCGGTATATCAGAGTTTATTGTAGATACAGTGAGTTATATTAGAATGTATTGTACACACAGTGGAGTATATTGGAGTTTATTATACACACAGTGCGGTATATCAGAGTTTATTGAAGGTACTGTGAGGTATATTAGAATGTATTATACACACGGTGGAGTATATCAGAGTGTATTATACACACAGTGTGGTATATCAGAGTTTATTGTAGATACAGTGAGGTATATTAGAATGTATTGTACACACAGTGGAATATATCAGAGTTTATTGTAGATACAGGGAGGTATATTAGAATGTATTGTACACACAGTGGGGTATATCAGCATTTATTGTACATACAGTGAGGTATATTAGAATGTATTGTACATACAGTGGAGTATATCAGAGTGTATTATATACACAGTATGGTATATCAGATTTTATTGTAGATACAGTGAAATATATTAGAATTTATTGTACACACAGTGGGGTATATCAGAGTTTATTATATACACAGTGTGGTATATCAGAGTTTATTGTAGTTACAGTGAGGTATATTAGAATGTATTGTACACACAGTGGGGTATATCAGAGTTTATTGTAGATACAGTGAGGTATATTAGAATGTATTATACACATAGTGGGGTATATCAGAGTGTATTGTAAATAGAGTGAGGTATATTAGAATGTGTTATACACACAGTGGAGTATATCAGAGTTTATTATATACACAGTGCGGTATATCAGAGTTTATTGTAGTTACAGTGAGGTATATTAGAATGTATTGTACACACATTGGGGTATATCAGAGTTTATTGTCGATACAGTGAGGTATATTAGAATGTATTGTACACACAGTGGGGTATATCAGAGTGTATTGTAGATACAGTGAGGTATATTAGAATTTATTGTACACACAGTGGGGTATATCAGAGTTTATTGTAGATACAGTGAGGTATATTAGAATGTATTGTACACACAATGGAGTATATCAGAGTTTATTATACACACAGTGCGGTATATCAGAGTTTATTTTAGATACAGTGAGGTGTATTAGAATGTATTATACACACAGTGAAGTATATCAGAGTTTATTATACACACAGTGCGGTATATCAGAGTTTATTGTAGATACAGTGAGGTATATTAGAATGTATTATACACATAGTGGGGTATATCAGAGTGTATTGTAAATAGAGTGAGGTATATTAGAATGTGTTATACACACAGTGGAGTATATCAGAGTTTTTTATACACACAGTACGGTATATCAGAGTTTAGTGTAGATACAGTGAGATATATTAGAATGTATTATACACACAGTGGGGTATATCAGAGTTTATTGTAGATACAGTGAGGTATATTGGAGTGTATTATACACACAGTGCGGTATATCAGAGTTTATTGTAGATACAGTGAGGTATATTAGAATGTATTGTACACACAGTGGAGTATATTGGAGTGTATTATACACACAGTGTGGTATATCAGAGTTTATTGTAGATACAGTGAGGTATATTAGAATGTATTGTACACATTGAGGTATATTGGAGTGTATTATATACACAGTGTGGTATATCAGAGTTTATTGTAGATACAGTGAGGTATATTAGAATGTATTGTACACAGTTGGGTATAACAGAGTTTATTGTAGATACAGTGAGGTATATTAGAATGTATTGTACACACAGTGGAGTATATCAGAGTTTATTGTACACACAGTTGGGTATATTGGAGTGTATGGTCCTTGGGACAGCCTGTGACGTCAGCGCCGTGAGGCCGGCACTGCTTGACGGCACTTTACGGCAGTGTCGGGCTGCCGCTGTTTGTTTTACGACCGGTTGCTAAGGGCCCCGGGTGTTGGGGGCAGGGACTTTCCGCCCGATTGGGAAAATGGCGGAGGGCGCGGACGGGGCAAGCGGCGAGCAGCACGATCAGGCCGAGGGCATGAAGGCCAAGGCGAACCAGTATTTCAAAGGTGAGGGGCGGCCGCCCGCTCGCGAATCTTCGAGAAGCCGGCACCATATCTCCCGGGCTGGGCTTTACCGGGTCCCACACTCCGACCGGCATCGGGCCCCTCGTGGCTCTGAGGACAGGGCCTGGTATCCATGCTGCCAAGTAATCTGCAGTCCCTCACGCCGTGAAGCCATTGCTACCAAACAGGGGCTATTATCTACCGTGTGGAAGGATAGCTGCCAAATAATGGGTTATTGCCTACAGTGTGAAAGGATAGCTGTCAAATAATGGGCTATTGCCTACAGTGTGGAAGGATAGCTGCCAAATAATGGGTTATTGCCTACAATGTGAAAGGATAGCTGTCAAATAATGGGTTATTGCCTACAGTGTGAGAGGATAGCTGTCAAATAATGGGCTATTGCCTACAGTGTGGAAGGATAGCTGCCAAATAATGGGTTATTGCCTATAGTGTGCAAGGATAGCTGCCAAATAATGAGATATTGCCTACAGTGTGAGAGGATAACTGCCAAATAATGAGCTATTGCCTACAGTGTGAAAGGATAGCTGTCAAATAATGGGCTATTGCCTACAGTGTGAAAGGATAGCTGTGAAATAATGGGCTATTGCCTACAGTGTGGAAGGATAGCTGCCAAATAATGAGCTATTACCTACAGTGTGGAAGGATAGCTGTGAAATAATGGGCTATTGCCTACAGTGTGGAAGGATAGCTGCCAAATAATGGGCTATTGTCTACAGTGTGGAAGGATAGCTGCCAAATAATGAGCTATTACCTACAGTGTGGAAGGATAGCTGTCAAATAATGGGTTATTGCCTACAGTGTGCAAGAATAGCTGCCCAATAATGGGCTAATACCTACAGCTGCCAAATAATGGGGTATTCCTTACAATGATGAAGGATTGCTAAATAGTGGGCTTAGTGTGAAAGGATAGCTGCCAAATAATGGGCTGTTACCTACAGTGTGAAAGAATTGTTGTGAAATAGTGGGGTATTCCTTACAGTGGTTAAGGATTGTTGCAAAATAGTTATACTCCAACTGGTTTATTTGGAAGCACTAGCTTTTGGAGCACTGCTCCTTCTTCAGGTAGCTGTGGGACAGGATCATAAGACACAATTTAAAGCAAAAAGATTACAGTGTCATGCAATTGAAATTATATATTGAACAAACCTAAATTACGGTTAAGACTTAAATCTTTTAGACTAAGCTGCAGGTTTTGGTTCATTGATATGTAAATCCCAGAACTACTATTAAGTCGCATTCTCAAGATGGCTTAAGGTTTTATTTTTAAAAAGTGAATCTCTGCTCAGACAATGCATTAAAGATGTGAGGTTAAACTCTGCCTGTATCCCAGTCTTGAGTCAGACTGGTTCTATTTGCGAAGTAGGAATTTATAAAATATTACATGGATTGACTTGCTGGCAAGTTGTGCCTTTTTGAGCCAAATAGAATGTATCTGCAAATATAATTCTGTAAAAGCAAATTCACCCCATAGACTTGAGTGCATGCATTAGAAAGAGTGAGTGTGTGTGTGTGTGAGAGAGAGAGTGAGTGAGAGAGTGTGCTTGCGTGTGATGAAGGACTTATGCTCGAAACATTGATTCTCCAGCTCCTCTGATGCTGCCTGACCGGTTGTGCTTTGCCCGTACCACACTCTCGACTATAACCTGGTGTTGTGTGATTTTTAACTTAGTGTGTAAGGATTGCTGCAAAATAGTGCACTTTTACTTCCACTGTGAAAGGATTGATGACAAATACCGAAGAATCTTGATTATCCAGCATTCAATTATCCGAATATCGGATTATCCGGCAAGATTGCATGGTCCCAATGCTTGGCTAAACTATGTTATGCAGTATTCGATTATCCAGAATTTGATTAACTGAACGAAATACTCCCTGTCCGTGTCTTCGGATAATCAAGTTCCTCTATACTGGGATATTGCTTACAGTGTGAAATAATTGATGGTAAACAGTGAGCTTTTAGTGACAGTGGGGAGGGCCCACATGCCAAATGGTGGACTGTTAACTAAAGTTACAATGAGGAAATGTTGAATGCCAAATGTTGATCTGTTAGTTAGAGTAATCAAGTCAAATAGTGAGCTGTTAGTTACATGTGGACCATTGGAACAGGATTAGGCTGTTCAGTTCGTTGGGCCAACCCTGCCATTCTAGATCGTGGCTGATTATCTCTGCAATGCCATTTTCCCACATTGTTTCCCAATCCCTAATGTGATTTGTCTTCAGAAACCAATCTGTTTCTGTCTTGAACCTGCTCAATGACTGATCCTCCACAGGCCTCAACAAGTACACAATGTTTGAAAAATCACTGCCCACTGAGTGAGGAAATTTCTCTTCCCCATAGTCTTGAATAGCCTATCCCTTATCCTGAGATTATGTCCCCAGATTCTAGAGTGTGGAAAAACATGCTATCTATATCCACCCTGACATACACTGTTAAAATTTAATAAATTTCAATGAGATCATAAGTTTATAACTTAAAATTTCATAAATTTCCCTGAGATCAACTATTACTCTGGACAATACAGAATCAGAATCCTCAAATAAAAACAGAAAGTGCTAGAGAAACTCAGCAGGTCTCACAGCATCTGTGGAGTGAGAAACAGAGTTGATGTTTCAAGTCCATAATGACTTTTTTTCTTCAGATCTAGACCTTTTCCAAATGAAGAATAGTTCTCTCAAAACTTTAACTTTCTTTTTCTTTCAATGGATGCTGTCTGGCAAGCTGAGTTTTTCAAGTACTCTGTTTTAATTTCAGAACTTCGGTATGGTAAAATTACAACATTTAAAAGGCATCTGGATGGATACATGAATAAGAAGGATTTAAAGGGCTATGGATCAAATGCTGGCCAATAAGACCAAACGAGACAGGAGCAGAAATTAGGCTATTCAGCCCATCGAGTCTTCTCTGCCATTCAATCATGCCTGATAAGTTTCTCAAACCCATTCTCCCTGTAACCTTTTATCCCCTTAGCAATCAAGAACCTATCTATCTCCGTCTTAAGTGTACTCAATGACCTGGCCTCCACAACATTCTCTGCCAAGGAATTCTATAGATTCACTACTCTCTGGCTGAAGAAGATTCTCCTCATCTCCATTCTGAAGGGTCATTCCTTTACTCTATGGCTGTGTCTTCGGGTCCTAATCTGTCCTGCTCATGGAAACATCTTCCCAAAGTCCACTCTGTACTGACCATTCATTTTCTGTAAGTTTCAATTAGATTCCCTCATCCTTCTAAATGCTATCGCGTATAGACTTTGACTCCTCAAATGTTCCTCAATGTTAACCTTTTAATTCCTGGGATCATTCTCATGAACCTCCTCTGGATTCTCTTCAGGGCCGGTACATCCTTCCTGAGATATGGGACCCAAAATTGCTCACAATATTGTAAATATGGTCTGATCACATGGGACTAGATTAATTTAGGATATCTGGTCAGCATGGATGAGTTGAACCGAAGGGTCTGTTACTTTGCTGTACAGCTGTATGACTCTACTTGCAATATTTTGCTTTTAAGTCAGTGTTGCAATATAGAAAACAAATGGAGGATTTTTCAGCATCCAGTTCAGAGGGTAGGCGCAGCCTCAATTTAGCATCTCTATCCACGTGTCAATACTGTTAAGGTCATTTGTCAAGCAGCTGCAACAGGTAACTGCAGCTGCCCAAAATCAAGAAGATGGGAATAATATCTGCTTGGAAACCTCAGGCTCCTAGCTTATTGCTGCAAAGTAGTCTGTCTTTGTAAAGAAACAACGTGCAAGGAATCTTTTTAGATAAATTGATTTATCTCAGGTTCTAACCATCTTAGACATGACAGTGACAAGACTTACCCATAAGTATGTAAGTTAGCTTGCTGAGCTGGAAGGTTTGTTTTAAGATGTTTCGTCATCATGACTAGGTAACATCATCAGTGAGAGTCGGTGAAGCACTGATGTACCACCTCTCTCTTTATAGATTTTGGTTTCTTAAGATGGGTGATGTCATTTCCAGTTCTTTTTTCAAGGGAAGGTAGATGGGACCTAAGTCAATGTGTTTATTGATGGAGTGCTATGCCTCAAAGAATTCTCATGCGTGTCTTTGTTTCACCTGTCCTAGGATGTGTGTGTTGTCCCAGTCAAAGTGGTGTCCTTCTTTGTATGTATGGAAACTAGTGATAGTGGGTTGTGTCTTTGGCATCTTTCTGGTACCCATCATGGCTTAGCAATTAACATTCAATTTTGCTCACAGTGTCACTGTTTGGCATTCAGATCATCTGCACAGTCACCAGTAGCTCTCCAGTCCTATTAACTTGATGCCTATCATAGGGAAAAATTTTCGAATCTGTTATTTTAACTAAACATTTAGAAAAGAAATGGCAAACTTGGGAGGTGTCAACATGAATTTGTGAGAGCGCAATTGTATTTGACAAAGTCAGAGCTTTTTCAAGATGTCCAATAGTGAAGGTAGTGTATTTAGATTTTCAGAAGGCTTTTGATCAGGGTTGCTCGCAGGAAGTTATTGAATTAAGATGTGGAGGTGCTGGTGTTCGACTGGGGTGTACAAAGTTAAAAATCACACAACACCAGGTTATAGTCCAACAGGTTTATTTGGATTTGTGATTTTGAGTGTTTTCAAATTAAATTAGAATGCATGGTATTGGGAGAATATATTTGTGTTGATTGAGAATTGGTAAATAGACATAAAGCAAAATGTTGGAATTAATGCAGAGAGTAGTAATAAACGGATCATTCTCTGATGGTGGGCTGTTATTAGTGGGGTACCACAAAGTCCAAAGTGGTTCATCCACAACTGAACAGAATATTTATGAATGATTTCGATTTGGGGACAGAATGTATTGTTGCGACATTTGCTGACATCACCAAACTGGGTGGGAGTGCAGGTTGTAAGGAAGGTACAGTGAGGCATCAAAAAACTCAGATGGGCTAAGTGAATGGGCTTGAATGTGGCAGCTGGAATAAAACATAGAACAGGACAGCACAGTACAGGCCCTTCAACCCACAATGTTGTGCTGACCATTGATCCTCATGTAAGGTAAACCTAATGTACGAACCCTCAAATGTCTGTGACCATATGCATGTCCAGCAGTCTCTTAGATATCCCCAATGACCTCGCTTCCACAACTGCTGCTGGCAACGCGTTCC